>NC_057804.1:651612632-651848764 GCF_018294505.1 Triticum aestivum
TGAATTTTAACAAAAACTTCATGCTGGAGCCCTCCATCATATTGTTTTAACAGTATATTATTCGAATCTATATGACTGAATGAATAAAACCCAGTCAGTATGATCTATTTGTAACCCGATCCAAGAGAGTGTGGAAGAAAACCCAGTCCAAGAATATGCATTTTTCTGTACATAAATGAGGTCATCTTCTATTATCAAATTTGCATATTAGATGGCTGCGGGATAAGTATTGCATGATAAACAAAAATATGAAACCAAACATATAGGCTCGGAAACACTTTGGATTTTACAAGAGAAGATCTACTAAAGTAAATTCAGGTAGAATCAATGGCGGAGCTAGGATTTGGAAACAGGATAGTCCTCCAAAATTATGTCGTTTCAGTTACAGAGAAGCTTTGATGTATCACAGTAGTCCAACTGATGCATTCAACAAATAACTGGAATATTCACAAATTATGTGAGTAAGTACCTGATCATTTTGGCCAAACCAAACCCAAGACTATCATGAAGTAAACCTGTCAATTACTTCTTTTGTACAACGCTGAAAAGCTTCGGGATGAGTATTGAAAACCTGTCAATGTGTATGGCAGGCAGGTATGCATCCCCATTCCCATCTTTGTGTTTATTCCAGAGTCCCAAAAATATAGGATGGAACGAATTCCATGACTCTTAGATAGTTAGATGGTCTTCAAAATACATTTCTTGTAAGCCTGCAAAAGCACTTCTGTTTTAACAGGGGGTCCGGGACAACAAGAAATATATCTAAAAGGTTGTGCTATATCATGAATAACACTTGTGCAGCTGCCGTAAGTAGTACTGAAGATGCCAGAGATGTTTATGGACTTCTAATAAGGCAAGTTATTCCAAGAAAGGAAATTTTTGAGGTGATAAACTCTTTGAGCCAACCATCGTCCTCTATATGAGAACCATACCATCATCATTCTTCAAACTGTATTATCCTACAGTCATACATGCTTATCCTATTGTATTATCGTACTATGCTTCTCTTGATCCTCTTTGATTTTCTATAAACCTCGCATTTGTAAACTTAACCCTGCACATCTAAGAACATGTGTTCATTTTTCAAAATAGAAGTAAATTTCTTTGGCAGGATCAAGCCAAATCAACCTCATCTGTCTTGGTCCCTATCCCCCCTAGCCACCTAGAATTCTAATCCACCAATCAATCAGCTTTATCGTAGCATGGTTGCCTGAAGAATATTAACTAACTAGAATCCCCACTCATAACAGTTGCTGCAACTAAGTTAAGAAAGTCTAATCGAACAACTTACTCCAAGATTAGGCAGACCAAAATAGGATCACCCCAACTTCTAATTTTTCTCCCCTATTCTAAAATGACTCTCATGCTTAAACCTAGAGTACTGAGCTACATATGTACTATACAGGAATGGATAGCAATTAGGGATTAGCAGAAGTGGGTAATGGGGAGTAACTCAAATCAGAAATAAGCAGATATGAAAGCTGAAGTGGGGAATGGATTTTCTAATGGCGCCGGCTTGCACTTGGAGGGGACCAGCCACCGCGGCACTGCTGCCGTATCTGGGCAGGGCAGGGCACAGCAAAGGGTTGTGCGAGCCGCCGACGGGCGAGATGGAGAGGAAGGCACCGGGCGCGGAGGTTGCGACGCATGATTTCCACGCCCGCCGATCTGATGGAGACGAGTCCCGCGCCTCTGCGTCGGCCTTCGCCCCGCACCCAACGACCATGCCGAGCTCGAGCGGATCCTCGGGCACTTCGGCGACTGATTCGACGAGGAGGGGCTGAGAAGAGTGGGGAGAGTGCGAGTCCTCGCGCCGGCGGTGGGGACGAAGAGGAGGGGCGGCCCGAGGAGGTAGAGAGCTCTGGGCTTGTGCCATGGAGAGTAGTGGGGAGATAGTGAATGGATAAGGGTGGGGAAGGTAGGTGACGATGTGAGGAGAACTATGAGGGAGAGTCAGGTGTGTCCTTTTTTGAGCCTTTTTCGTTTCTTTTCTTTTTTGAGTTTGTTTTTTAGCGTCGGTGTTGTCCAATTCATTTTTTTATCAATAGACTTTTTGTCACTTAGAGCATCTCCAATAGCATGTGCATATTTGGATGTCTATATATTCATATAGACAATGGTCTAAAAAGATTCCCGCATATACACGTCCAGTTTTGCATTAGAATGTCTATATACAGGGACCATGACAGGTGGGCCGTCGCTGGGGAAAGGAAGAAATCATGACTGCAGCTGAGTTTAGACAACGCCTTCACATTGTCCAGGCGTGGACATTGTCGAGGTCGATATAGAGGATGTGTATATTTGGACGACCATATAGACAAGCTGTTGGACGCCTGTTTTGAGCTCACGTCGTGGAAAACGAGTATAGACATCCGTATAGAGAAGCTATTGAAGATGCTCTTAGTTTGTACTCCCTCGGTAAAGAAATATAAGAGTGTTTATATTACTACTTTAATGATTTAAACGCTCTTATATTTCTTTACGGAAGTAGTATTTAGCATTGTACTTTGTCCAATTGTTTTTTTATCAAGTGTGTACAATTTGACTATGTGGGTGTGATAGTTTGATAAAGTCACAAGGGGTTAAAAAGTATTCAATCACAATTATTTTGAAAGTTTTATAAAACTAATAAGATTTTTATCAGTGCTTATTATTGAACATATCAAAATTTCATAATCATGCAACTTGTGGTTTCTGGATGTTAAATTTCATGAAGTACCTAATGAGAGATATTTTGTTCGACACTCATATTTTGCTATATAGGATGATTCATTGCCAGCCATATAAAGGTTCTGATTTTGAATTACGTCAAGTTTAGTTCAATTTTAATTGTGCTTACATTTTCTTCAGCATTATTTTTGTTGTTAATTTTGATATTGATGCCATGAATTTGTTTATCCAGTTTTACAAGTTTTTGTTAAGACATCTGAACACTCTTATGTTTGGCAGTGAGTGTTTCTGGAAGTGTTAAGGGTCATCAAAAAATATTTTATTATACTAACACTTGAATAGGATTATATAACACTAACACTTATGTAAGGTTTTTCACTTTTTATGATACCCAAGTGGCGAAAATAATGAGGAGAGAAACATTGAAATCCTTGTGGAGGACCTCCAATTCCTAAAAGGATGACCTTCGTATTTTCTTGATTTTACCGCCTACTTCCAAGTTGGAAAATGTGTTCAAGTAGGCTGGACCTTGGATGTCTGTCCAGTGAATCTTGCCTTGTGCATCAAGACGTGTGTCTTCTTTCAAGGATGATTGGGAAAGTCAATTTTAAGCATTGTTTACGTTATGCAAATCAAGCGGCACATGTGCTAGCTAATTATAGTTACTGTAATAAAGTGTCTATTAGTTAGACTGACGAGCCTCCAGATTGTCTGGTGAGTAAACTCGTAGAAGATGTATCCTTGTCGTTTCATCAATAAAGCTAGCCATGATGGCCTTTCATAAAGAAACATGCGTTTTCTTTCAAGGAAATCAGCAACATATTCAAGTGTCCCGTCAAGATTGTGGGGCCTTGGAGAAGACACCCATGAGATATTTGGTGGTGGTGCATGTTTTATTGAGGAAGTTTTGCTCTGCTTAGATGAACCAGACTTAGGTCTTGCTAGATGTATTGGGGAATTGGACATTTGAGTTAAAGATATAAAAAATGAATTAATAAAATCGAAATTCATGTGATATTATTTTGTCATATCATTTACCTCTCATGTTACTTTGGAACCTTATTAGTTGATTATGTAATTTTAGTAATGTTACATGATTTTTCTAAGTTTTGAATTACTATGTTATGTCATTGAATTGTAATGTTATATTGTGATTTATTTTCTGCCTTGCATGTTTGAAATGTAAAGTACAAATGTATGTGTTAATGAAGACGTGTGTTGCACGTGCACGCTTACTAGTGGTATATAAGAGGCAAAGTATTTTTTTTCTCCGTTTCAAAAGAAAAAGAGGCAATTTGCAAAAAAAAGAAAAGAGGCAAAGTTTTTGAAAGCCCTTGCATCATCACAGCTTGTTTTATGTTTATTTTACAGTGCCAAAATGGCCATGTGGCATTCCTGTCGCTGGTCCAGGCTCAGCAACAAGTGCCACGTCTGCTCTCACGACGCCATCTTTGCACGGAACACCGTGCTGGAGAAGTCTGCGAGCTGGTCAGCTATGGGCAAAGAAACACTCACGAAGAAACCTGCCTCTTTCTCTTTCTTTCCCCTTCGGCGTGCCCGATTCCCGGCTGTGGACAGGCACAGGGGCTTCACGGGGCGTTGGTCAGGCCACTTCCTCGTCGACCATAGCGCCGATTTCTTGCATTTCGTCTATGGTCAGTCATTCGAAGTGAATCTGGAGGCGTCCCTGCCTTTTCTTGTTCTTCTTGGAGAGGACGATCACCTCTTTCTGTTCCTGAACAAGAACATGATGCCCTTCAGCATGCCTTCTCCGTGGTTTGCCTCAGGACCGGCGACCTTCTGAGATGATGTGAATAGGTGATGTTTGCCTCGGGAGAAGGCATGTCGGTTGGGACTTGGGACTTTGGAGGTCTGCTTCTGTATGATGTGAATAGGGTGATGTTTTCTTCTCTCCTATGTTATTTGTTCTAAAATGGAAATGCGTGCAGCAGTGTAAATTTGTTTTGTAAAAGTAAATTTTTTATGTCCTATCGCTAGGTAAAGTAAGATCAACATGTACATCTGTATGTAAAAGAAGTAAAGAACTGGTTCCGCCTGGCTATTATTAGTACAACATTGCAAACTATGGCCTAAATATTCGGATTAACAGTTCATTTGTATAAAGTTTAATGCTTACCATTTCAGACAAGCAGGATCAGTAGAACAAGCTAGTTTCAATCACACATCCCTGATTTTTTCTTGAACAAATGGAAATAGCCCTGCGTTTTTTGAACAATTAGGGGGGTGGGGGAGCAACCCCACCTCAATATGTTACTCAAAAGAAAGAGTACAATGAGAGGTGAGGAAAAGGCGCAAAGACATGGCGGCGTCCCTGTTAATCGGGTCTTTGAACCAAAAGCCCCAAACCGTGAAATCAGAGATTACATTCTGTGAGGTATCCGTAGCCGAATGAATCTCTGAGTGAAACACCTGGGCATTACGCATTACGGGTGTCCCAGAGTTTCCAAAGGGCGGCGAGAACGACGTGGGCCAAAGGTTGATGTCGAGGCCACCCAGAGTGGCAGTATCCCAAAGGTGCTTGATGTTGGAGCGAGGGTGAAGGCCCAATAGCCGCCAAACCTAGACCTCCCTAGGGAATGAGATGACCATGTGCGAGGCATCCTCGAAGTGGTGGGCACATCTCGGGCAGGAGGAGTCGGAGGCGATGGTCTTGTGATGCAAGTCCGCCTTCGTGTTGAACCTATCCCTGAAAAGAGGCAGCCCAAAATCTTGACCTTGATAGTTGCCTTGGCACTCCAAATGCGGTCGGCGTGGAAATCAAGCTCGTCGGCGGAGGAGAGCAGGGAGTAGGCGCACCTCGCATAGAACAACATCCTGCAAAAAAGATTGAACAACAGCAAAGCTCGACATTTATATATAGAAGAAATGAATTGACCAAAAAACGGATACAACCGAGCAATACACACCAGCCCCGAGGCTGGATACCAGTCAAGTCGGCAACTCCGCCTCCCAAGTGACCGGAATCGACACCCTACAACACGACTTGAAGCCGCCAACCCAGCATACAAAGAACACATCCACATCGGTCCTGGGCCCGGTCACCAGCCGAGCCGATGACTTTGCCACCCAAGTGAGTAGAGCTGACACCCTACATTCTTTTTTTTTCGAGTCAAACAACTCCGTTTGAGGCGACGACTCTGAGCCCCACGCTGGGCCTCAACCAAAGGCCTAGCAGAAACCACGCTGTTCTGGGCCGGATGGTATTCATCGCTCAGTTCGTGCAGCAACGCAGCCCGAGACCATTTCGCGCACCGCCCACGCTGCCAGCCTGGGCCCGCATGGCCGGCTGCCTATAAGGCAACGGCCAGTGCGAGGGGGCCCCACCAGCCAGGAAGCAGCAGAGAGAGGATTCAAATTCCAATTCCTCGGTGTCCCCCCATTCCCCAACACCACCAGTCCACCACCACCGCCACCCAATCCGTCGCTCCCCTCCTCCCCGCCGGCGATCGCCGCCGGGGACCTCCTCGGCGGGGGCCCGCTCCGGGGCCGGGCGATGAAGCTGAAGATCAACAAGGCGTGCGACATCGCCTCCATCTCCGTCCTCCCTCCCCGGTACGCCCAGGCCGATCCGCGCCCAATTCCCCTCCCCTCTCGCCGCCGGCCGCTCCCGTTCGTTCCGAGGCGTGCCTGGTTTAATTCGTGCCCGTGGCGTGTTTTGTTGGTGGTGCAGGAGGACAGGAGGGAGCAGCAGTGGCGGTGGCGGGATGAGCGCGCCTGCTGCTGCTTCCGCGGCGGCGGCGGCGGCCGCGCAGCAGCAGCGGTCCCAGTCGATGTCGCAGAAGTCCTTCTCGCAGGGTGGAGGCGGCGGCTCGTTCTCGCAGGGCGTCGGGGCGTCCTTCTCGCAGGCCATAGGCAGCGGAGGCGCGTCCTTCTCCCAGGCCAGAGGCGCGTCCTTCTCGCAGGGCAGCGGCAGCGGAGGCGCCGCGTTCTCTCAGGGCGGCGGAGGCGGAGGAGCCGCGTTCTCTCAGGGCGTAGGTGGTGGAGGCGCTGCGTTCTCTCAGGGCGGAGGTGGCGGAGGCGCGGCCTTCTCTCAGGGCGGTGGGAACGGAGTTGCGGCCTTCTCTCAGGGCGGTGGAAGCGGAGGCGCGTCCTTCTCCCAGGGCGGTGGCAGCGCGCCGCTCGTGCACGCGCAGTCGCAGCTCTCGCAGGCCTCCCTCGACGCGAACCTCCTCAGCCTCCTCTCGCAGGCTCCCGCGCGCGACCAGGTCTCGTACACATCATCCCTCCTTCTTCTCCAATTGTTGCCGCGTTTGATCCATGATCCATGATCGAGGCCGCGTTTGCTTCTACGGTACCGCTTGGATCACAGGATCAGTGTGTTCGGTGAATTTGTTGGATCAGTGGATCACTAGCATGTCGGGTATGACGGTCTCGTGTCTGTTGCTTGCAGTAGCGAGTTTGCATCGAATTGGTTGGTGTTGGTCACTGTTAATTAGTCGCTTCCACTGAATCTGCTTGTGCTTGTTGGTAGGCTGAAGAAATAGTTTAAATCACTGCAGTGGCCATTTCATTGGGCAAATTAGTGAACCAAGTGTAGTATCTCAATTTGGTGCACGCGAGCATTC
Organism: Triticum aestivum; assembly: GCF_018294505.1. Lineage (NCBI taxonomy): Eukaryota > Viridiplantae > Streptophyta > Magnoliopsida > Poales > Poaceae > Triticum > Triticum aestivum. The sequence continues at coordinate 651,619,889 of NC_057804.1, forward strand.
ATGTACTGCATTTTACTGAAAGTGTAAGGGGAACGACATCCATGTGATCCTTTTCTGCTAGACCCTTTGAAATGGTGATTTTGATCTGTATGATTTGTCGGAATTGACGCCGTTCTGTGCACAGTTAGGCCCTGTTCGGTAGTTATCCACTCCCAGAATCTGTGGAGCGGCCAATCTGCAACTCTACGAATTTGTACTACAGCTCCGCCAACTCCCGGAGCGGAGTTGTGGAGCGGAGCATTACCGAACAGCCCCTTAGTATGCAGTTACGATTTATTCATATTCGGCAATGCAGAGGGAATGCCCAAACCAACAGTTCTTGTCCTAATAAATGTTTGAGTGAGAACAACTATGTTTGTTGTTATATTTGCTTGTTACAGAAGGTGCCTTCCTTCAGAAAAGTTATATAATGTGCACACTGTTTATCTGCTGCCCAATTGTGATCTCCATTCTCTTTTCTTTGGTGACCAGAGATTTGCCTTGCAACAGGACTCGTCGAAGAGGACATCTTCATATCCTGCCAGTTCAGCTTCTTGTGTGCGCGAGGAATCTCAGCTGCAACTGACAAAGATACCAACCAACCCTATCCACCGCTGGAGCCCCTCTCTTCCGGATAGCAGATGTAAACTCAAGCCCTTGCGCCTGACAGAATTTACATTTTATCCATTTTTCTTTTGCGGGAAAGTGCATTTCATTCATCACCATAACAACAGTTCACATGCTCTTCAAGCACACTAATTTTGGTGTTCTGAATAGGTTCACAAAAATTCTCTCATTAACTGGGCATGTAAGGTCAAATAGTACATGCTTTAAACAGATAGTGCACCTGAAGCTGTTCTAAACGTAGACTCTAGATTTATTTTAAGCTGTCACATTGTCATGATATACCTGGAAGTGTATTTCGACTAAAGTGCCAGTTGATGTTGTTTCGACAGGTCAGGTTAATGAAGAAGTTGAGCGCAAATTTCAGCATCTTGCCAGTTCAGTACATAAGATGGGAATGATATTAGACTCAGTGCAAAATGATGTGATGCAGTTAAACAGAGCCATGAAGGAGGCATCACTGGACTGTAAGTAACCCTCTAATTGGTACTCCCTCTGTAAACAAATATAAGAACGTTTAGATCACTGAAGTAGTGATCAAACGCTCTTATATTTCTTTACGGAGGGAGTATTTTAGATCAATAAGGACAATAGTAACTGCTGCTATTTTCTTCATGAGTTCTGCACTCTAATTCTGTTACTTCCCACAAATAGTACATCATCGACTAATGAGAGCATGCATTCACTTTGTTCAGCTGGTAGCATTCAGAAAAAGTTTGCGCTCCTAGAGGACTCTCTAAAGCAAATTGTAAGGATAGTTGCTGGTTCAGTCCTTTTTTCGCTGCTTCTTTTTGCTGAGGCAACAAAGTTTAATTAATCCAAACGTGGTACCACAGCTTAAGGAACAAGATGATCTCAAAGCAGTCGTTGAAGAAATCACAGAAAGTAATCCTGACCAACTGAGTGTTCTCAACTCTCTCGCCAGCAAACAGGATGAGATGTCTTCGTTACTTTCAGTCTTGCCAAACCATGTGCAAGGAGAACTGGGGCAACTGAAGGCTGACATCTTCAGAACTTTCTCAAAGGAGATGGAGGTACTACTGCTAAGATCGACCACTAGCTTTGATACAACTCTGTTAGGTTCACTTGTGTTTGGGAATTCTTCTGATGGCTGGCTTGTGCATATAAGTAATTATCTTTTTTAGAAGAACAGGGAGCCTTTCCCCGGTTCCATTATATTAATGAAACCAAATTCAGATCAGATTCAGTTATTACATAAGCTCACTAAGAGGAGCAGATATAAGTAATTATCTTATCTTGCTGATTTACCACCATGTAAAATTCTCTCTTATGTCCATATGTGTGAGCTTAGTTTCTATGAAGGCGTATATAAGCTGGTTCATACCATTTTCTTCTATATCTTATTTTTCTTTCAGGAAGCGTAATTCCGTTGTCTATTCAAGATATCTAACACTAAAAATTCTCAGTCTACACTAGGGCTTATTTTTTCAGCACTTTACTCCGAAGTTAAAAGATTGCCTTTGAAGAACATGCACAATCTTGTATTTCATGTGGCATGCTAAGACCCCATCACTTCACATACTAGAGTAAAGCAACTAATGCGGGTTTTGCTGACCTTTGCCTATTTGTATCTGGACAGGGGATGGTTAGAGCTGTCAGATCTGTTGATACCAGGTTTGACCAGATGCAAATGCTGGCAGTACGTGTACTTGTCACTCAACTAATTGAATTAGCAAGCCTTTCAGTACTTTTCTCCTCTCATTCTGTTTCCCTTTATTTGCTGAAGAACCAGACAAGAGTAGCAAACGGAAGCCCCCTGATGATGCAGACACCAGTAGCCTATGGAAGCCCCCTGATGAACCAGACAACAGTAGCAGATGGAGGCCCCCTGATGAACCAAGGACCAGTGGCAGATGGGAGGCCGCGGAAGAAACAAAGGCCAGCGGCAAATGGAAGGTCCCAGAGGAAGAAGCTAACACCTGTAGCAAATGGAAGGCCCCAGAGGAAGAAACAAAGACCAGTAGCAAACGGAAGGCCCCAGAGGAACCAAAGACCAGTACCAAATGGAAGGCCCCAGGTGAAACAAGCAGAGACAGCAGATGCAAGTCCGCAGATGAACCAGAAACCCGAGGCAAATGGAGAGGCCCTGATGAACCGAGTAGTACCAGTAACACAAGCGTAATCTTCTAACCTCAGCTTCTTACATATCCAAGTTGTTAGATAACTACTAGTATGCATTGCTGTAGTATGGGGCATCAGTGTGAAAATTGTCTTGATGAAAAATCGAAACGCAAACTGAACCTATAAATCTTGAAATCCTCAAGAGGGGAAAGCTTAGATACTCTCATGCCGCTCCAAAAGGGGTATTAAACTTGTCTTCTTTTTCATGACAAAGCTAGTTAATTCTGGCAATGGAAATCTTGAAATGTCCAGTATTCTAATGCTTGTACAGTAGAGTGTTATCTCTGTTTTGACAGCAAGATCAGATTGGTGTGTTTCAGTTATATTGCCTCCACTTTGCTTCAGTTCTCCCTGTTCCTGTTTGGTTCGAGATTCTACTACTACTAATGAGGCTTGTTTGTCTGTCAGTGTCAGTGCCAGCGCTCCTGCACCCTTGGTTTACCACAGGAAGACAGAAGGTGTGAAGCCAAATGTGGAGAAGGGGATGGCAAAGGCCGCCACAGAAGCGCGGAAATTGGACGGCTCAGGCGACAGCAGGCCGGCGCCACCTAAAGAGCAAGAGCTGGCGATTCAGAAGGACAATGAAGAGGCGCCCATCAACAAGGTAACCCGCGCCGCAACCTTGCTCGTTTCTAGCTTGACCAAACAACCGTAAATGCTATCAGAGATGAGATCGCCTAACACAATGCTGCTATCTAGCTAAATTGTTATGGTTTGACCTGAAAGAACAACACCACTGATGAACTGAAACAATTGCCCTGAAAGAAGAACTTGACTGGTTAACCGAGTCATTTTGTCCTGAAAGAAGAACATGAATGATTTACTGCCTGAATTTACGCGATCATGCTTGCTGCCGCTGCTTCATGAATGCTCTGTAGTTTAGTTTGCCCCTGTTGATCAATCAAGTGGTAATAAACAGTAGGTTGAACTGTGAAGTTGTTGTTGCGGTTATATTTCTGTGCGATGATGATGACGATGATGTTGATGGCTGTTGCGGATGGAATACAAAATGCAGGCGACGTTGACCATTGTCATCGACTCGGATGAGGAGGAGGGGGGCGTCATGCTGAAGGCCGGAGCAGGTAGAGCCAGCCGTGGAACTGAACTGAACTGAACTGAACTGAACTGAACTTCCTTTCTCCCTCTACGCTGCTGTGAATTGTAAACCCATGTGATGTGGGAGTGACTGTGTGTCTGGTGCAGGTGGCGCCGGTGGTGCGGCGGCGGCGGAGGAGGCGGTGGGCGAGGTGGAGGCGCTGGAGATCCTGCGGCGGGCGAGGAAGCGCCGGCGGAGGGAGGAGGCCAGCGCCGCCGCGCTGGACCGCTGCTAGACTGTGTATTCACTAACTAGTACTCCCTCCATTCGGAATTACTTGTCGCAGAAGTGGATGTATTTAGACAAATTTTAGTTGTACATACATCCATTTCCGAGACAAGTAATTCCAAACGGAGGGAGTAGCAGCAACCCAACGGTAGCTATTGGCGTACAGATGCAGAGGCGGGTCGACAGACAGTGGCTTCAGAAGAGAGGTTAGGGGGCGGATTACAGAGGGAGAGGTACAGATTTACTACTAGAGTACACAGCAAGGGCAGATGTTCACGGTACACTGCTGTCACAGTGCCATTTTCATCTGCTGTTCCAGCCTGATGATGGAGCCGTCCGTGCGGTGCGGCCACGTTTTGCTCGTCCCTTGTTTTTTTCTTTTTCTTTTTTTGTATCCTCTGTTCTCGTGTGGTCCGCTAGTTGGCCAGGCAGCCAGCGCAAACAAGGGCCGCTGGCTCTAGAGACTAGACTAGAGAGAGACTAGACTAGACGGGCATGGACATAGACCGACCGCAGTGCAGCCAGCCTAGAGAGAGAGAGGTAGAGGTGGGCCGGTTTGAACGGAGGTCGGTGCCTTTTACGCTGGCAGGCTACGTGTGCCGGCTACACTACGCACTCCATCGATCGCAGCCACAGCACGTACCTGACATGCACGCATAATCAGCAAACCAGGGCAAATATATACTAGAAAGCGAACGGATGTGGTGCGACAGTGGTATCCCAGCCCATCAGGGTTCATTCCTGGATTTATTTCAGGATTTCGGACAATGCGCTTTCAATGAAAGGAGACGTTTTCGTCGACGAGACGCTTATAATGACTTTGTAAGGTGACATGCCGGCTCAGTCTCTCAGAGGTGCTCATAGAGGTAGACGTTTTCGTCGACGAGACGCTTATAATGACTTTGTAAGGTGACATGCCGGCTCAGTCTCTCAGAGGTGCTCATAGAGGTAAGGCGTGTGTTTATAGAGATGAGTGTATGCGCGCATGTATGAGCGCTTGCGTCTGTACTTTCAAAAACAAAGTATACATTGGGGGGGAAAAAACAAGGCACGTGCGCTCACGTTATATCCTGTCCCCGAGTGTGTAGTACTCCGACTAGTGTTTAACGGAAATGGGATGTACGTACTTAAATTACATAAATAGTTTGACACAAGTAAAAAGAAAAAATTAGCTCCAAGCACATGCATGGCACATCCATTCACATTTTCCATAAAGAAGGTAAAAAAATTACATTTTCCGTAAAGAAAAACACGACCATGCATTCAGCAATTTACTAAAACGATATGGATGTACGGAGGATTGATCCGTGCCCCCAACAAATCACGAAATAAACAAATTGGTAGTGGGATGCTTTTACCACAAGGCTGGATCATTGCTACAGGAATACATATGCTTCAAGGACAATTATCAATCAAACGCTCTGATCCTGCCACTTTTTCCTGCAGAGCAGCGGGGTGGGGAAAAAGCATGCGTGCCTGGTGCCTGCCTGCTGCTTGTGCGTGTGTGTGGTCACCTTGATGCGTGCCCATGGCATGTGCCGCAGCTACAACTGTCCGTCGCCATAGCTGTGCTGCTTGCCCCTCCACACCAGCTCCACAAAGCGCAAAGAGAGGCCGGCAGGCACACATACAGGGGAAGACGATGAAAAGGATGGCGTGCCACTGACTGACCTGACTGGCACCGGCCTGTGCGAGCCAGCAAGAAAGGCTTCTCCTTCTGATTCCTTCCTTCCTTCCGTCGTCGGCGAGCCTGGCTGCAGCTGGCCGTAGCATCCCTTCACATGGTCAGAGACTTCTCATGGTTGGTTGCTGATCTCCTCGACTCCTCCTCGGGCTCGGAGCTAGCGGCGGTTCTTCATCTTCTTCCCTGCTGCGCCGTGAGTAATTCTTTCTTGTTATGCTCTTGCCTTGTTTGTTTTGGAACCATAATAATACGAGTTGTCTCTGCGGTGGCTTCGCATGCCCAGCTCCGTTCCTGTGATTACTACAATAGCAGAGAAAAGTAACAAGGGTCAGAACAGAGCCCAACCAGAGTGAAACATGCCAATCACAACATGCTCATTTGCAGCCAACTCTGATTTTGTTTGTTCATCTAATTGCAGCAGAGTGCAGACATTTTCTGCGACCAGGCTCGCTTGATTTGCTGCAAGAAAATTAATCAGCCCCACCCATCAACTGAACAGCTGATACTGCTGGGTACTTCAACTTCAGAGTTCAGAGAGCAGGCAGAAGGAACCATCCCAGAATGGGCAAGACGAGCCGGAGACGGGCTACGCAGATCCAAGAGAACAATGTAGGCTGCACTTGGGGCCTCATCCGCATGTTCTACTCCCGCCGCGACCCCAAGCTCATCCTCGACAGAAAGCAAGGGAGCAGAAGGCACTCCTTCAGTGGATTCGCTGGTACTTCCCTTGGTTTACAAACAACAGTTGTATTAATTGTGTCAATACTACCATCTTCAGTTCTTATAATCCATGGTGTCCGTCCTTCGCTTCACACTTCTCTATGCTACAAACTAGCAACAAATCCAACTACATTTAACTGGGAAATACCAAGGCATTCGGGAAATGCATCAATCAGGCAGGCTGTAAATTCTGTTATTGGGATTAATTTGTACTGCTGCTAATGCACCCTGCATGGTTGCAGGAAGAGGGCACTCCAGAAACAAGTCCACAGACTTTGAGGAACCAGATGAAGGCGGAGATGTAAGTTCTCTACAGCAATTAGCAAATGGAAACGATGCGGTTTCAAGAGTGAAAAAAGAGATATATTATTACTTTTCTTACTGTAGATAGCATAGTGCTTTCGTTGACACCACCACTCCACAAAGATGCAGCAGATGCAAGCAAGTTACTTGCATAACAAAGTTGCTGTGACTTGTCGAATTGAAAGTGTCAACTTGGTTTTAATAGCAGCCAGCAAGTCTTCAAGGCAAAGTGTAGTTTAATATAAGTTGAGTAACAATAAACATAGAAAAAGCAGTTCTGATATGTCAACAAGCATAGCTTGCTATGCATGGACTTGTATTGAAGAACCATCATTCAGCCCCCCTTTGATGCAATACAGACCCTGTTCAAGCTTTGCTTGTGTCGTTTGTGCCGAAACTGAATTTGTTGACCTTCTGAAAACCTAAGTGCATTACTTACAACCTATTCGGTTGCAAGTTACTGTCTCCAACTCCAAACCGAAACAAGATACTCCCTCCTTCCCAAAATATAAGGCGCGATTGACTTTTTACGGTCTTTGATGCACAACTTTGACCACTAATATATATCAAAGTATATGGATTGAACATGTATAAATGACATCGCTGTATTTGTCTTGCAAAGCAATTTTATTTCATATGTATGTATAATAATTTTATAGACATATAATACATAAAAAATATAGTCAAAGTTGTGCAACGAAGACCAGAAAAGTCAAACCGTGCCTTATATTTTGGGAAGGAGGGAGTAATTTTTTTTATTTACTTCCAAGTGCATGCTAACATAACAAAATAAGATTTACTTGTTTCCTGGTAAGAACTCATTTTTGGTCTTATATTTCTTAGAACATGGAGGAACGCAGTACTACGAAGCCAACTGTTAAAAGACTTATGGAGGGCGAGCTGGGAAAGCTAAAACAGTCCAAGAAGATTCCAAATGATGAAGTTCGAAGAATATTGGCTGACCTGGGACATGATGTCTGTCTGGACAAAGGTGCAATGCAAAACAGCAAACCAAATGGCGTCGCAAGTCCCCACCCAGGCATCGGCATTGCTTCTTCCTCTGGATCCTTTGATCCCGGTGGTTCCAACTGCATGAAACAGGCAGAAGAAGATGGCCTTGAGCTTGCTTTGTCAGATTTCATGGGACAGGTCTATAAGTACCACGATGAAGGGCCACATGATGATTGCAGGAATACGAGTGAATTATACCCTGAATTAGAGTCCATTATACATACAAAGATTAATGAATATAACAATCCTCCATGTGACCTTGATTATCAGAAAACACCGGTGAGTGAGGAAAAGCAGCTTGTTGACAACAAATATATTTGCAACAGACATGTAGGGGCCAGGCTCGAGCCCAAGAAAATGCTTGAAAAAACAAACGTTGTTGAACATACAAAGGCTTCAAATCAGCGTGAGTTGGCTATCAAAACAAAGAATAAAGAGAGCAGGAATATATTTTTCTGGAAGAAAGATAAATCAAGCAGAACACATGCACCTGAAGGAAGGTCTTCTCAGCCAGTTAACAAAATAGTAATACTGAAGCCAAATCCAAGGGGAGGATTTGATCCTACAGAAGCAACTGCATCGACATCCTTCCATCGGCAATCAGGTGGAATTCAAGCTCCAGAATACAGTGCAGCTGAATGTTCAACATTTTCAGTTAAGGAAGTCAGGAGAAGATTCAGAATCGTGACCGGAGAAACTAGAGAAGGAAGACCCCCGATGAACGAAGATGATGTACAAAGAGATCCGTGTTTGCTCAGAGACTCATTTACAATTATAAAGGATTCCAGACAGGCCCCTCCAGCTACTGATAAAAATGATGCTCGACCTTCAAACAGCAGTAAACACAAGCAAATAAATGATTCACTAGGTGGTTTCAACAGCGACGTATCTACCTCAAAGGATGCATCCACCTTCTACGCAGAAGCCAAAAAACATTTAACAGAAATTCTGAAGGACAATACTCATACTGGCAAGTATCCAAGTCCAGCAGTTCAGGTCTCAAGGTCCTTGGTAGGAATGCTTTCCCTCCCTCAGTGCAGTACCCCATCATCACCTGGGAGTACCCCAAGGGTAAGAGAATGTATTGAACATTCACAGGAAGAGAAAAATATTTGTGCCATACAAAAGACCGAGGGGGAAGAATCTGCGGAAGAAGGAAATAAATCAGAGGAAGATTCAGGGAGTGCTGAGTGTGGTACTAGTGAAGTACCGGTTGAAAAAACTGATCAAGAAAAACATTACAAGGAAGAAGACACACAACAAGGTGAGTGATTACAGAATACAAAATTATCAAATACTGCATGGATATTATATTAACAGAATATGAATACTTGCAGACGTTGAACTCGATACTGGTTGTATTGAAGAAATTGACAATCTGGATCACTCGCAAGCAATTCGGAATGCGCAATGCATTTCAGCAGAGCAACACAAATATAACTCACCCCCAGTATGTTCAAGACAATATTTATTGCTATTTCATCTAGTTTCCATTGATGTGTTAGTTTAATGAAAATTTTGAATGTCTGCATTGAAGGAAACGACGGAAGCAGCAGAACCAGGTAAAGAGCATGCTGAGATTTGTCCAGGTTCCCCTAAGAATGTTGTCAAGATGCTAGAGCACCAAGAGCCAGAAACTCCCAGACGAAGCGCGTCACTTGGACCAACATCACAAGAGGAAAACCATGAAAAGCAAGAGCAACCCAGTCCTGTGTCTATTCTTGATCCATTCTTCCATGAAGATGACGACAGCCCTGAAAATAAGAGCCCAATGCAATGTAATATTCAATTGATAAAAAATCTAATGTATGCTTACCATTGACCTTCAGAAAAACAAAGTGTTTTTTTTAAAAAATCTAACGGTTTCATCTCCCAAAATGACGTACAGGTGAGTTGCGCCAAGATGTCTCGAGTCCCCACCGGTACTACCAAGATGATGGATCAGACCCAGAGGAGATCTTCTGGGAGGACAAGGATGTCAGGTTAGGTTACATAGAAACAGTGCTGGAGCTGTCGGAATTATGCACATACCAGAACTTGGATGTATGGTATCTAGAAGATGAATTGGTCAGCCCTTGCCTGTTTGAAGAACTACTTCAAGGCAATCATCAAACTGATGATTTCATGCTCTTCTTTGACTGCATCTGTGAAGCTATAACCGCAATACAGGGGAAACACTTTGGAAGCCCCCATTGCTTATCTTTTGTCAGACAAAACATACAGGCACCTCCAATGGGACAGAAGCTCATCTCAGAAATAAATAAGCACATTGAGGGCCATCTCTGCTATGAATTTCCAAGCACATTGAACCAGCTAATTAACATGGATCTGGAAGAGGGGACTTGGATGGATCTTCGATCGGAAAGTGAGGAGACTGTTGTGGAAATATGGGAATTCTTGCTGGATGAACTGCTAGAAGATGTCGCTTATGACTTGTGGATATAGTCTATCAGGGCGATCAAGGCAGAGCATTGTGTGCTTGCTAATGTGAGTATTAGATACAGTAACTTTTAACATGTTTGGGAGGGAAGAGCGGTGAGCTTTTTTTTCTTGATGGTGTGCATCTGACGGTTACGATGTTGTTCTTGTGCCTTGTGTGGTGTGTGCATATGTGATTTGTGTGACTACTAGTGTCAGTTAGTTATGCAAAATACAATCAAAATGACACCCATTTCAGTGGAGTTCAGAGTGATCCATAATCAGTGCGCGCATAACCAACACCGGTGCATATATCATCCATTCCAGTCATACCCATAATAACATATCCTACAGCAGATTCAGAATTCGACAACAGTAAACATGAGAGAACAGAACATACCCATGACATATCCTACAGCAGTTTCAGAATTAAGCAGCAGGACAGGAGGCCGGATTAAGGATCAGTTACCAATCAACCGACGAATCCTGCCGCCGCCGTCGCCGTCGCTGGGTTTCTTGGTGACCTCGGGGCTGAACTTGTCCTCCTCCATAGATCCCCTTCCTCCAGCCGGGGGAGCTGCGTTTCCTCCCTCCTTCTCCTCCTCCTCCTCATCCTCCTCCTCCTCGTCGTCGGTGAGATCTATCTCGACGAAGCCCTTCTGTCCGCGCTGCTCCCGGACCTGCGCAAGAAACTCCTCGTCCGGCGGCGGCAGAGGCTCCAGGAATTCCTCGGCCCTCATGAGCGTGTCCAGGTGGAACTGCGGCAAGACCACCCTCGTCTTCTCCTTCTTCGTCCTCTCTTGTCCCTTTGCGGGCGCCGCTGGATCCTCGCCGGCGGCGACTGGCGGCGCCGCCTCGGATGACGAGCTCGCCATTTCGCCTGCCTCTCTCGCCGGCCCCGCCGCTCTCCCTTCTTTCTCTTCGAGAAATCCGGCCCGGTAACCCTGGGTCAGTTTTCCCTTCCGGCTAAGGCAGAAAAGCCCGTGATGATCTCGTACGGCCCGGCCCAGCCCGATGGCTGCATCGCGTGTATGATCTCGGCCGGGCCCAACAAATCACTGGTTGGGCCACATTTTTTTTCTTCGTTCTGAAACTTACACCTTTGAATCCTCAATTTGAACTCCGTTGCACTGCATGCTGACGGCGATGGAATGTCCGTGTGCGCGTTTGCACCTTATCGCATGTCTCATTTCGTGGATTATTCTTCACTGCAAACCATTTCTATCATAATGGTGACATTTTTTTTGAACAGGATAATCGTGACATTTTCGCAGTCGTGAAGAACCACGACTCCGACATTCAGTAAACCACATGTGAATGAGTGCGGCTGTGTGCAGGGCCGGGCCCACAGTGGTGCCAAATGTGCGGCCCGCACAAGGTCCAAAATTCTGGGGGGGCCCAAATTTTTATATAGGCCTAGTATTAGAAAAAAAAACTAAGCGGTACCGGGCCTACTGGCGCTGGAGTTGGGCTGGAGAGAGGCGACGAGGCCGTCGAGCGCAATCCTCGTCCTACTCATCTAAACACGAGCGCTACAATTTCTCAAAAGAAAAAAAGGATCGCTACATGGATCGGATCGGCATCGGGCCACAGGAAACAAATCGGGATCGTCCCTGCCATCGGGGATCATCTCGCAGGGCAATTCTCGATCCTGGCTACAGGAAAGGAATGGTAGCCTCGTCTCGTCGCCACTTGCCAGGGCCCGTTCGTCGCCTCGTCCCCGGTGGGCATCTCCAGCCGCGCCCCCAACAAATCCTCTCAAGCCACTTTTTCAGCGCCGGTATCGAAAAAACGGCCCAGTCACGCCTCCAGGACGCCCGAAAATCGTCGGTTCGGACCTTTTTTCGCCCGGCGGTCACAGGCCTAACCCGACGCGCTGGGGTGCCGTTGGGGGCTCCGGCGCTAGGAAAAAGTACGCCTGGCCCACACCGACAGGGGAAAAGTCAAGGTTTTCTTCCCCCGACTCGCCTCGCACCCCCCCCCCCCCGCCCCTCGGCCACCACTAGCTATATCCCGGCGACGGCCGCCGGCCTACTCCGCTAGATAGCCATTCCCCGCCGGAAAATAGCAGCGCTTCGCCGTGGCAGTCCCTCCCGCAGCAGCTGGGCGTTTCCGGCCGCGGTTTAACGGCGGGTACACGCCCACCGCGTGCAAGGTGTTCGACGTTTTGACGGTCTCGGCGATGGACTCGGATGAGAAGGAAGAGCTCGCCGCGCTGCTGGAGGAGGAAGCCGCGGCCGACGTCCAGAAAGAAGAGCATCTGATGGTGCTCGCCGCCCTCGCCCAGCTGCTGGCGATCAATGAAAAGCCACATCGAGGTGGCTCGGCGCCGGGGCGGGTGAAAGCAAAGAACCGGCATCGTCTGCAAGGCTACTGCATGCTCTACTCCGACTACTTCGCCGATGCTCCACTTCATGGCGAGAGAACATTTCGGCGCCGTTATCGGATGAGCCGAAAGCTCTTCCTCAGGATTGTGAATTGCATCCGGGAGTTCGACAACTACTTCAAGTGCAAGATGGATTGCACTGGCGCTCTTGGATTCACTTCCATCCAGAAGTGCACGACAGCGATGAGGATGCTTGCATATGGAGCTCCCAGTGATTCACTCGACGACTATGGGCGCATGGCCGAGTCCACCAGCATAGAGTGTTTCTACAAGTTCTGTCGGGCAGTGGTGGCAGTGTTTGGGCCACAATACTTGAGAACACCCAATGCGGAAGACACTGCTCAGATCCTAGCCCAGAATGCAGCAAGAGGATTTCCTGGGATGCTTGGAAGCATCGACTGCATGCATTGGCAATGGAAGAACTGCCCATTTGGTTGGCAGGGGATGTACAAAGGCGCCAAAGGCGGTTGCAGTGTGGTGCTTGAGGCGGTAGCCACACAGGACCTCTGGATTTGGCACTTCTTCTTTGGTAATGCCAGGAACTCACAATGACATCAACGTGTTGCAGTGCTCTGCTGTTTTTGCCAAGCTCGTTGAGGGTCATTCTCCTCCGGTGAACTTCGAGATCAATGGGCACCAATACAACAAGGGGTACTATCTAGCTGACGGCATCTATCCGAGATGGTCGACATTTGTAAAGACGATCTCAAACCCTGTGGCAGGAGGCAAGAACGCCTGGTTTGCGAAGGTTCAGGAGGCTTGCAGGAAGGATGTCGAGCGGGCATTTGGTGTGCTCCAATCTCGATTCGCTGTTGTTCGGTACCCCGCTCAGACTTGGTCGAAAGATCAAATGTGGGATATCATGACTTGCTGTGTCATCTTGCACAACATGATCATCGAGAGCGAGCAAGAAGACCCAGTGTTTGACACTGAACCATACTACAGGCAGGGTCCTCTAGCCGAAGTTGATCACCAGCTACCAGCAACTTGGACTGCCTATCTCAGTATGCGTCAGGAGATCCGAGATCCACAGGTGCATCATCAACTGCAGAAAGATCTGATTGAGCACCTATGGAGGCTCAAGGGGGACGCCGCGTGATGAAATACGAGTTTTTATTTGTTGAACTATATAATTTGTATTGAACTATTTGTTGTTGTAGTATTTTGTTGAAGTATTTGATTTTTCTGTGATGAAATATGTGATAAGGAATAATTGTGTTGATAATTGAACGCCGAGACACGGCGAAACCATGCCGAATATGGGCCTATTCTCGCCCATATGGGCCGTTTATTCGCCGAAATTGGGCTGCAAAGTGGGCCAATTTCGGCGCCTGGGGGCGACGACTGGGCGCAAAATCGCCCCCAGCGCCGAGTGTATCGCCGGCTCGCCCCCAGGGGGCGATTTCTATGCGTCCTGGGGGGCCAACGGCTGGAGATGCCCTTAGATCAATCGGAATCCAGATTCAGGGCGACATGCCGCTGCCGTCATTGCCTTCCTCGCCTCCTCTCTCAAATTTCAGACTTGTCGACATCGTCTCGTCGGATTGATCGGTGACCGACTCCAACCTCCAGGTGTTTAGCGAGTCCTTCTTTTCGATTAACTTCAGTTCCTATTTTAATTCCTAATTTTTTAATTACTATTGACAGGATGGTTACTTCGTTACAGATTGGTTCTTACCTCTTCGATTAAAGATCATAGTGTAGCAGTTCTACCGAACATGACCCAAAAATAGGTGAGTTAGACGGTTCGTCTAATTGTCAAACATTGACGAATGATCTCCAATTGATATATGCTACTGTATAACTTCAATTTTATTTTATTCATTTTCTTTATCTTGTGTTTCAATGATACACATTTGAGTCATCATGGGAAAACACCAGTCTCGTGCCTATAAGCGTAAGAGAAAAGCACAAAAACAAAACTTAATTAATAAACCTTCCAAAGGTGGTATATGGACAGATTTGTTAGAAAAGAAGCACCACAAGTGTCATCTGGTAATCAGTCTGTTGATCCCTCTACCCTTGCACTTGCAATTGTTCTTTACAATGATTCTAGACATGGTTAGACAGAGATAAATAATATGTCCGACTGTTATGTAAGATATTATATTACATAAATATTATAATATTTTTCTGCGAGAGATATATATACACACACATTATAATAGCTCGTTAGTTTTTTTTATGAGATAGGGCCCTATTTTTTAGTTTCGCACAGGGCCTCAAATTTTGCCGGCCCAGCCCTGGCTGTGTGTGTGCGCGTGTGGCGTGCACATCTATATGTCGTTGTACTCCTACACATTAGACTAGGCAATTCTCGCCACAAAGATGATAAAAGGATTACAATTGGAGATGGCGTCCAAGCATATGCACCTTATTGCAATTAATCGTATGATACACATGCTTGCACCTTATTGTGAGGGATTGGCAATTATATCTAAAATCATGCATCGTTGAGCCGCTTGGTGGGTGAGACGGCCTCGATGGCTTCTCCGAGCGCCCATGCGGCTTCGATGAAGTACTCCCCATGCTTCACCTTCTGCGCCACCGTGATTTCCTTGGTGGGCTCCAGGCCGAAACCGTCCACGAGCAGGGAGTACTGGTAGACGAGGTCCATGCAGATGTAGGGCGTGTCGACGGATCGCACCTTGGGGTACGTGGCCTTGGCTTCCATGAAGCCCATCGGGCAGATCTTCTCGGCGGCGGCCCTGAACGCCGCAGGGGTGGTCTTCCCGCTTGTGGCCTCACTGTCGATCAAGCCAACGTCTGCTGCCATGTAGTAGAAGCTGGAGGTGACGTAGAGGTCGGCTTGGCCAGGGCCGCCACCACCATTCCATGCGCCGTTGAAGGTGCAGTTCTTGGCCTGGCAGGGCGCGTTGATCTTAAGCGCCTTGGTGACATCCTCTCTGCACTTGTCGTATGCTGCTCCTTGAGGAGGCGCTATGGCGTCATATTGCTCTCCGTTATAGGTGTATTTGCCTTCATTCATATTCAAGAAATGTATAAATGTACATCGATCACTCCTTTATTTGATTATATTACGTGCTATGCTAACTGAACCCAAATTAAGGATATATATATATATATATATATATATATATATATATATATATATATATATATATATATATATATATATATATATATATATATCATACCATTGTATCCCCGCAGCATGCAGTAGCTCACTGGACCATTCTTGGCCTTGAAGATCTCTACCCGAGAAGCCATTGCGCCATAGTGCAAGTAGCTGAAATGGTTCAAAAATTACCACCCGTAAAACCATTAATAAGGGGAGCAAAGTAGTTACCACATGGCCTTTGTAGAATTGCAACATACTCCCTCTGTATTTATTTACCCCACACATTAGCTTTGATTCAAGTCAAGTTTTTATAAAGTTTGACCAACTTTATAGAAAATTATATGAACATTTACAATAATAAATCTATATAATGTGAAAATATATTCAATGATGATTTTAATCGTATTAATTTGGTGGTGTATGTGTTGGTATATACTTTTTCTCTACAAACTTGATCAAAATTTATAAAGTTTAACTTTAGACAAAGCTAATATGTAGAACAAATAAATACAAAGGGACTAACAGAGTTGGATGCACAACAATAAGTGATAAAATAACAGAGGAGGGAGCTTAGCTAGCTAGGGTCCAAGTAAGTAACCTGTGAACATAGACGTTGTAATCTCTTCCTTTGAGATACTCTTTGGTGACGTATGGATCGTCCCCTTGAGGCACCCCGGGAGCGGTAGCGGCGGCATCCGCGGAGATGGCATATGCCATCTGCACTGACCCGCCTCCAAGGTCGATCACACCCACCGTCTTGGAGTAGTCTCCTCCTAAATTACCCAGCAGGTAATTCAGAGCAACCTACGTACGGTGCAATATCAATTTGTGTGACAACAGTAAATACATCTACGTGGATATATATACTGAGTAATTAAGTCAGGTCATGTAAGTACTTTCTCCGTTCACAAATATAAGATGTTTTGCATATTTCAATATGGATTACTAGAATTGAAATAAGTGAACAAACACACTATATATTACACATTTTATTTATAAAAATACGTAGAATATCTTATATTTGTGAACGGAGGGAGTAGTATACTAGTGGGACGGAGCGAGTACATAGGGTAGGAGTATACGTACCCACAGGTAAGACCCTTCCTGAGACCCCTTGAGGACATTGATCCAACTAGGGTTGTACTGGAATTTGCTCTGGCTGTGGACAGCATCCCTCACCTGTATGTACGTACGTGTTTTGGTTAGGAATAATCAGTTCAAACAAGTCCATCGTTTCAAATTTTAGTACTATATATAGATACTGGAACAAGAGTAGAATTTAGAGATAAGAAATAATTACTGCTTCAAGAATTTGCTCTGCTTTCTCGTCTCCGATGAGCCTGAGCCCAGCCGTCGCCTGCACATATTCATTCCATTTCTAATTTTAGCGATTGATTTGTGTCCCATATATAAATTTCGTTTCAATTTGTTTGGTGCCTAGTAAACTAGGTGCTGGACAAACCGTAAAAGTATTTGTTATTGCTATAGTTTGTTAAGGACGGACCCCTAGTTTAACGGGCGTTTTCTTCATGAGCGAGCGGGGCACGGTGCTCTTGGCCTTCTCCAGCAGAGGCACGATGGACTTGGCCGCCTCCTGCGGCCGGCCGGCGTACGCGCTCAGCCCCGGCTCCACCTGCGGCCACCAACAAATCAAAAGAAATATGAGAGGACAGCAACAACATACATACTCCTAGAATAGATTGCTATGCGTCGTGCATAAATATATACCTTGGCGAAGACCTCGATGTCGTCGCCGTCGCCAATGTCGATGAGCTCCATCTTCTTGTCGAACCGGAAGACGTGGACGCGCGTGCCCGTGCTGCCCGCGTCGAAGATCACCGCGTACTTCCCGGCCGCCTTCTTCAGCTCGGGCTCCTCCTCGGCAACGGCCCCAATACCGGCCTTCCGGCCGAGCACAGCCACGTCGGCGGCAAAGGCCGAGCCGGCGAACGAGAGGGCCACGAGGAGGAGGAGGAGGAGGAGGCCCGAGGCATGACGAACCATGGCGAGCTGCTGCTGGAGTGCTGGTGGGTGGCTTAGTGCGCGTGCTCGAGTGAGCAGCCGAAAGGGTATTAAAAGGAGGCGGGAGTTTCCATGGGCAGCCCCAGGGTTTGGTTGGCCGCGCAGATGAGTCCCTGCCATGCAAAATAAAACAATCCCATCTTACTGTAGGGAGGTTAGTGGAATTGTACTGTGAGTAACACTAGTGCGTGCGTGCGTGCGTGTGTCGATCTCATCGTGAAAAGATGATGTGGATGGATTGGGATTATTGTTGGATCTGAAACGTGGATCTACCGATGCAATTTACTGTGGATGTGCCGCTAGTATCGCTAATGCCAATCAACTGTGAGTAGAGCAGTAGTATCATCATCATTCAACAACTTTTGATCCATCCAAAAAAGTTGTCGTCTGGGCCCTCCTCCACGCGAAACACGCTGCATGCTTAAACAATACTATGGCGGGGCCCTTACCCTAGCTACCCGACGTACGCGCGACACGGACACATGCATGCATGGGCCTCCAAAAGATCATTTCGCCGGCCGGCCAGTCACTCTTGAAGGAAATATGCCCTAAAGGCAATAATAAAGTTATTATTTATTTCCTCATATCATGATAAATGTTTACTATTCATGCTAGAATTATATTAACCGAAAAAATGATACATGTGTGAATACATAGACAAACATATAGTCACTAGTATGCCTCTACTTGACTAACTCATTAATCAAAGATGGTTATATTTCCTAACCATAGACATGTGTTGTCATTTGATTAATGGGATCACATCATTAGAAGAATGATGTGATTGACATGACCCATTCCGTTAGCCTAGCACTTGATCGTTTAGTATACTGCTATTGCTTTCTTCATGACCTATACATGTTCCTGTAACTATGAGAAATATGCAACTCCCGTTTACCGGAGGAACACTTTGGGTACTACCAAACGTCACAACGTAACTGGGTGATTATAAAGGAGTACTACAGGTGTCTCCGAAGGTACATGTTGAGTTGGCGTATTTCGAGATTAGGTTTTGTCACTCCGATTGTCGGAGAGGTATCTCTGGGCCCTCTCGGTTATGCACATCATTATAAGCCTTGCAAGCAATGTGACCAAATGAGTTGGTTACGGGATGATGCATTACGGAACGAGTAAAGAGACTTGCCGGTAACGAGATTGAACTAGGTATTGGATAACGACGATCAAATCTCGGGCAAGTAACATACCGATGACAAAGGGAACAACGTATGTTGTTATGCGGTTTGACCGATAAAGATCTTCGTAGAATATGTAGGAACCAATATGGGCATCCAGGTTCCGCTATTGGTTATTGATCGAGAATGGTTCTAGGTCATGTCTACATAGTTCTCGAACCCATAGGGTCCGCACGCTTAACGTTACGATGACAATTTTATTATGAGTTTATAAGTTTTGATGTACCGAAGTTTGTTCGGAGTCCCGGATGTGATCACGGACATGACGAGGAGTCTCGAAATGGTCGAGACATAAAGATTGATATATTGGAAGCCTATGTTTGGACATCGGAAAGGTTCCGGGTGAAATCGGGATTTTACCGGAACACCGGGGGGTTACCGGAACCCTCCCGGGGGTTAATGGGCCTTAGTGGGCCATGAGGGAGAAGAGGAGGGCCGGCCAGGGCAGGCCGCGCACCCCCTCCCCCCCTAGTCCGAATAGGACAAGGAAGGGGGGAGGGGGGGGGGGGCGGCGCCCCCCTTTTTTCTTTCCCCTCCCCCCTTTCCTTCTCCACCAAGGCAAGAGGGGGGAGTCCTACTCCCGGTGGGAGTAAGACTCCTCCAGGCGCACCCCAAGGGGGCCGACCGCACCTCCCCCTCCCTCCTTTATATACGGGGGCAGGGGGCACCCCATAACACACAAGTTGATCTACGGATCGTTCCTTAGCCGTGTGCGGTGCCCCCCTCCACCATATTCCACCTCGGTCATATCGTCGCGGAGTTTAGGCGAAGCCCTGCGCCGGTAGAGAATCATCATCGTCACCACGCCATCGTGCTGACGGAACTCATCCCCGAAGCTTTGCTGGATCGGAGCCCGGGGATCGTCATCGAGCTGAACGCGTGCTGAACTCGGAGGTGCCGTACGTTCGGTGCTTGGATCGGTCGGATCGTGAAGACGTACGACTACATCAACCGCGTTGTCATAACGCTTCCGCTTACGGTCTACGAGGTTACGTGGACGGACACTCTCCCCTCTCGTTGCTATGCCATCACCATGATCTTGCGTGCACGTAGGAATTTTTTTGAAATTACTACGTTCCCCAGCAGTGGCATCCGAGCCTAGGTTTTATGCGTTGATGTTATATGCATGAGTAGAACACAAGTGAGTTGTGGACGATATAAGTCATACAACTTACCAGCATGTCATATTTTGGTTCAGCGGCATTGTGAGATGAAGCGGCCCGGACCGACATTACGCGTACGCTTACGCGAGACTGGTTTCACCGCTACAAGCACTCATTGCTTAAAGGTGACCGGCGGGTGTCTGTCTCTCTCACTTTAGTTGAACCGAGTGTGGCTACGCCCGGTCCTTGCGAAGGTTAAAATAGCACCAACTTGACAAACTATCATTGTGGTTTTGATGCGTAGGTAAGAACGGTTCTTGCTAAGCCCGTAGCAGCCACGTAAAAATTGCAACAACAAAGTAGAGGACGTCTAACTTGTTTTTGCAGGGCATGTTGTGATGTGATATGGTCAAGACGTGATGCTATATTTTATTGTATGAGATGATCATGTTTTGTAACCGAAGTTATCGGCAACTGGCAGGAGCCATATGGTTGTCGCTTTATTGTATGAAATGCAAATGCCCTGTAATTGCTTTACTTTATCACTAAGCGGTAGCGATAGTCGTAGAAGCAATAGATGGCGTAACGACAACGATGCTACGATGGAGATCAAGGTGTCGCGCCGGTGACGATGGTGATCACGACGGTGCTTCGAAGATGGAGATCACAAGCACAAGATGATGATGGCCATATCATATCACTTATATTGATTGCATGTGATGTTTATCCTTTATGCATCTTATCTTGCTTTGATTGACGGTAGCATTTTAAGATGATCTCTCACTTAATAATCAATAAGTGTTCTCCCTGAGTATGCACCGTTGCGAAAGTTCTTCGTGCTGAGACACCACGTGATGATCGGGTGTGATAGGCTCTACGTTCAAATACAACGGGTGCAAAACAGTTGCACACGCGGAATACTCAGGTCATACTTGACGAGCCTAGCATATACAGATATGGCCTCGGAACACGGAGACCGAAAGGTCGAACGTGAATCATATAGTAGATATGATCAACATAGTGATGTTCACCATTGAAACTACTCCATCTCACGGGATGATCGGTTATGGTTTAGTTGATTTGGATCACGTGATCACTTAGATGACTAGAGAGATGTCTGTCTAAGTGGGAGTTCTTAAGTAATATGATTAATTGAACTTAAATTTATCATGAACTTAGTACCTGATAGTATTTTGCTTGTCTATGTTTGTTTGTAGATAGATGGCTCGTGCTGTTGTTCCGTTAAATTTTAATGCGTTCCTTGAGAAAGCAAAGTTGAAAGATGATGGTAGCAATTACACGGACTGGGTCCGTAACCTGAGGATTATCCTCATTGCTGCACAGAAAAGTTACGTCCTGGAAGCACCGCTGGGTGCCAGGCCTGCTGCTGATGCAACTGACGACGTTAAGAACGTCTGGCAGAGCAAAGCTGATGACTACTCGATAGTTCAGTGTGCCATGCTTTACGGCTTAGAACCGGGTCTTCAACGACGTTTTGAACGTCATGGAGCATATGAGATGTTTCAGGAGTTGAAGTTAATATTTCAAGCAAATGCCCGGATTGAGAGATATGAAGTCTCCAATAAGTTCTATAGCTGCAAGATGGAGGAGAATAGTTCTGTCAGTGAACACATACTCAAAATGTCTGGGTATAATAATCACTTGATTCAACTGGGAGTTAATCTTCCTGATGATAGTGTCATTGACAGAATTCTCCAATCACTGCCACCAAGCTACAAGAGCTTCGTGATGAACTATAATATGCAAGGGATGAACAAGACTATTCCCGAGCTCTTCGCAATGCTAAAGCTGCGGAGGTAGAAATCAAAAAGGAGCATCAAGTGTTGATGGTTAATAAGACCACCAGTTTCAAGAAAAAGGGCAAAGGGAAGAAGAAGGGGAACTTTAAAAAGAACAGCAAGCAAGTTGCTGCTCAAGAGAACAAACCCAAGTCTGGACCTAAGCCTGAAACCGAGTGCTTCTACTGCAAGCAGACTGGACACTGGAAGCGGAACTGCCCCAAGTATTTGGCGGATAAGAAGGATGTCAAAGTGAACAAAGGTATATGTGATATACATGTTATTGATGTGTACCTTACTAATGCTCGCAGTAGCACCTGGGTATTGATACTGGTTTTGTTGCTAATATTTGCAACTCGAAACAGGGACTACGAATTAAGCGAAGATTGGCTAAGGACGAGGTGACGATGCGCGTGGGAAATGGTTCCAAAGTCGATGTGATCGCGGTCAGCACGCTACCTCTACATCTACCATCGGGATTAGTTTTAGACCTAAATAATTGTTATTTGGTGCCAGCGTTGAGCATGAACATTATATCTGGATCTTGTTTGATGCGAGACGGTTATTCATTTAAATCAGAGAATAATGGTTGTTCTATTTATATGAGTAATATCTTTTATGGTCATGCACCCTTGAAGAGTGGTCTATTTTTATTGAATCTCGATAGTAGTGATACACATATTCATAGTGTTGAAACCAAAAGATGCAGAGTTGATAATGATAGTGCAACTTATTTGTGGCACTGCCGTTTAGGTCATATCGGTGTAAAGCGCATAAAGAAACTCCATACTGATGGGCTTTTGAAATCACTTGATTATGAATCACTTGGTACTTGCGAATCGTGCCTCATGGGCAAGATGACTAAAACGCCGTTCTCCGGAACTATGGAGCGAGCAACTGATTTGTTGGAGATCATACATACTGATGTTTGTGGTCCAATGAATGTTGATGCTCACGGCGGGTATCATTATTTTCTCACCTTCACAGATGATTTGAGCAGATATGGGTATATCTACTTAATGAAACACAAGTTTGAAACATTTGAAAAGTTCAAAGAATTTCAGAGTGAAGTGGAAAATCATCGTAACAAGAAAATAAAGTTTCTACGATCTGATCATGGAGGAGAATATTTGAGTTACGAGTTTGGTCTACACTTGAAACAATGCGGAATAGTTTCGCAACTCACGCCACCCAGAACACCAGAACGAAATGGTGTGTCCGAACGTCGTAATCGTACTTTACTAGATATGGTGCGATCTATGATGTCTCTTACTGATTTACCGCTATCGTTTTGGGGTTATGCTTTAGAGACGGTCGCATTCACGTTAAATAGGGCACCATCAAAATCTGTTGAGACAACACCTTATGAACTGTGGTTTGGCAAGAAACCAAAGTTGTCGTTTCTTAAAGTTTGGGGCTGCGATGCTTATGTGAAGAAACTTCAACCAGATAAGCTCGAACCCAAATCGGAGAAATGTGTCTTCATAGGATACCCAAAAGAGACTATTGGGTACACCTTCTATCACAGATCTGAGGGCAAGATTTTCATTGCTAAAATCGGATCCTTTCTAGAGAAGGAGTTTCTCTCGAAAGAAGTGAGTGGGAGGAAAGTAGAACTTGATGAGATAACTGTATCTACTCCCTTGTTGGAAAGTAGTTCATCACAAGAACCGGTTCCTGTGACAACTACACCAACTAGTGAGGAAGCTGATGATATTGATCATGAAACTTCAGATCAAGTTTCTACTGAACCTCGTAGGTCTACCAGAGTAAGATCCGCACCAGAGTGGTACGGTAATCCTATTCTGGAAGTCATGTTACTTGACCATGATGAACCTACGAACTATGAGGAAGCGATGATGAGCCCAGATTCCGCAAAATGGCTAGAGGCCATGAAATCTGAGATGGGATCCATGTACGAAAACAAAGTATGGACTTTGGTTGACTTGCCCGATGATCGGCAAGCCATTGAGAATAAATGGATCTTTTAGAAGAAGACTGACGCTGATGGTAATATAACTGTCTATAAAGCTCGACTTGTTGCGAAAGGTTTTCGACAAGTTCAAGGGGTTGACTACGATGAGACTTTCTCACCCGTAGCGATGCTTAAGTCTGTCCGAATCATGTTACCTATTGCTGCATTTCATGATTATGAAATTTGGCAAATGGATGTCAAAACTGCATTCTTGAATGGATTTCTGGAAGAAGAGTTGTATATGATGCAACCAGAAGGTTTTGTTGATCCAAAAGGTGCTAACAAAGTGTGCAAGCTCCAGTGATCCATTTATGGACTGGTGCAAGCATCTCAGAGTTGGAATAAACGTTTTGATAGTGTGATCAAAGCATATGGTTTTATACAGACTTTTGGAGAAGCCTGTATTTACAAGAAAGTGAGTGGGAGCTCTGTAGCATTTCTGATTTTATATGTAGATGACATATTATTAATTGGAAATGATATGGAATTTCTGGATAGCATAAAGGGATACTTGAATAAAAGTTTTTCAATGAAAGACCTCAGTGAAGCTGCTTACATATTGGGCATCAAGATCTATAGAGATAGATCAAGACGCTTAATAGGACTTTCACAAAGCACATACCTTGACAAAATTTTGAAAAAGTTCAAAATGGATCAGGCAAAGAAAGGTTTCTTGCCTGTGCTACAAGGTGTGAAGTTGAGTCAAACTCAATGCCCGACCACAGCAGAAGATAGAGAGAAAATGAAAGATGTTCCCTATGCTTCAGCCATAGGCTCTATCATGTATGCAATGCTGTGTACTAGACCTGACGTATGCTTAGCAATAAGCTTGGCAGGAAGGTACCAAAGTAATCCAGGAGTGGATCACTGGACAGCGGTCAAGAACATCCTAAAATACCTGAAAAGGACTAAGGATATGTTTCTCATATATGGAGGTGACAAAGAGCTAGTCGTAAATGGTTACATTGATGCAAGCTTTGACACTGATCCGGACGATTCTAAATCGCAAACCGGATACGTGTTTTTATTAAACGGTGGAGCTGTAAGTTGGTGCAGTTCTAAACAAAGCGCCGTGGCGGGATCTACATGTGAAGCGGAGCACATCAAGAGACGCTTCAATTCCATTCGGGACCAAGTCCAAGTGGGAGATATAGAGATTTGCAAAATACATACGGATCTGAATGTTGCAGATCCGTTGACTAAGCCTCTCTCACGAGCAAAACATGATCAACACCAAGACTCCATGGGTGTTAGAATCATTACTATGTAATCTAGATTATTGACTCTAGTGCAAGTGGGAGACTGAAGGAAATATGCCCTAGAGGCAATAATAAAGTTATTATTTATTTCCTCATATCATGATAAATGTTTATTATTCATGCTAGAATTGTATTAACCGGAAACATGATACATGTGTGAATACATAGACAAACATATAGTCACTAGTATGCCTCTACTTGACTAACTCATTAATCAAAGATGGTTATGTTTCCTAACCATAGACATGTGTTGTCATTTGATTAATGGGATCACATCATTAGAAGAATGATGTGATTGACATGACCCATTCCGTTAGCCTAGCACTTGATCGTTTAGTATACTGCTATTGCTTTCTTCATGACCTATACATGTTCCTGTAACTATGAGAAATATGCAACTCCCGTTTACCGGAGGAACACTTTGGGTACTACCAAACGTCACAACGTAACTGGGTGATTATAAAGGAGTACTACAGGTGTCTCCGAAGGTACATGTTGAGTTGTCGTATTTCGAGATTAGGTTTTGTCACTCCGATTGTCGGAGAGGTATCTCTGGGCCCTCTCGGTAATGCACATCACTATAAGCCTTGCAAGCAATGTGACCAAATGAGTTGGTTACGGGATGATGCATTACGGAACGAGTAAAGAGACTTGCCGGTAATGAGATTGAACTAGGTATTGGATACCGACGATCAAATCTCGGGCAAGTAACATACCGATGACAAAGGGAACAACGTATGTTGTTATGCGGTTTGACCGATAAAGATCTTCGTAGAATATGTAGGAACCAATATGGGCATCCAGGTTCAACTATTGGTTATTGACCAAGAATGGTTCTAGGTCATGTCTACATAGTTCTCGAACCCGTAGGGTCCGCACGCTTAACATTACGATGACAGTTTTATTATGAGTTTATAAGTTTTGATGTACCGAAGTTTGTTCGGAGTCCCGGATGTGATCACGGACATGACGAGGAGTCTCGAAATGGTCGAGACATAAAGATTGATATATTGGAAGCCTATGTTTGGACATCGGAAAGGTTCCGGGTGAAATCGGGATTTTACCGGAACACCGGGGGGTTACCGAAACCCTCCCGGGGGTTAATGGGCCTTAGTGGGCCATGAGGGAGAAGAGGAGGGCCGGCCAGGGCAGGCCGCGCCCCCCCTCCCCCTAGTCCGAATAGGACAAGGAAGGGGGGGGGGCGCCCCCCTTTCCTCTTCCCCCCCTTTCCTTCTCCACCAAGGCAAGAGGGGGGAGTCCTACTCCCGGTGGGAGTAGGAATCCTCCAGGCACACCCCAAGGGGGCCGGCCGCACCTCTCCCTCCCTCCTTTATATACGGGGCAGGGGGGCACCCCATAACACACAAGTTGATCTACGGATCGTTCCTTAGCCGTGTGCGGTGCCCCCCTCCACCATATTCCACCTCGATCATATCGTCGCGGAGTTTAGGTGAAGCCCTGCGCCGGTAGAGAATCATCATCGTCACCACGCCCTCGTGCTGACGGAACTCATCCCCGAAGCTTTGCTGGATCGGAGCCCGGGGATCGTCATCGAGCTGAACGTGTGCTGAACTCGGAGGTGCCGTACGTTCGGTGCTTGGATCGGTCGGATCGTGAAGACGTACGACTACATCAACCGCGTTGTCATAACGCTTCCGCTTACGGTCTACGAGGGTACGTGGACGGACACTCTCCCCTCTCGTTGCTATGCCATCACCATGATCTTGCGTGTACGTAGGAAATTTTTTGAAATTACTATGTTCCCCAACAACTCTCTCGTCGATCTCCACCCACATATGGAATATAATCACATCGTAAGAGCATCTCCAACAGCGCAAAAATTTCGCACCCTAAAATAGTTTTAGTCCGTAACTGCAGCACTTTTAGCACGCTGGGCCGAACGTTAGTTTAGCAGATTTCCAAAAACGCGCGCTCAAAAAACAACATAGTGTAAACTGTGAAGCGCGCGCAATCCGGCGCCTCAAAATTGCAGCTTTTGATAGCGTTTTTCAGCGTGCGTCCAATCCTTTTTTGCGCCCCGCACTATTTTACAGCTTCTGCTGTAGCTGTCCGGCGCCCAAAAAACCCGAATTTTAGCGCGCGGAGCAGTTTTTGGGCGCCTGTTAGAGATGCTCTGTGGCCAAACTCCAACACGCGAAACATGTGCCGGCCGGCCACTGTATCTTTTGAAGGCTGGCTACTGTGCCGGCCGCTGGCTTTATTGTCAGAGATAAAACTTGTCCACTCTGAAGGCTGGTTCCTGCGCCGGTCACTGGCTTTATTGCCGGCGTCAGACTGTAGGCCACTAGTTGTGTTGTCGGCCGGCGTGAACTAGTGCGAACCGCGACCGCGGCTTAATCCTTTGTTTCTCACTTTTGCACGCACGGGGACAAGATGCGGCCGTGCGTTGGCCGTACGGCCGACGCATTCACGAATCTGGGCGGATACGGCCCCATTGCCACCCACAAACGGACGAAATCCGGACAAAGCGAACATCCGTTTGGGGTCGTGCGTTGCAGTTGGCCTAATTCGGGGGCATCTACGTACATCGCTTCTTGTATATTCTGCTTGCATGCTCATATACTACACGGTCTAATACGGAACCCTAATTTTCATCAGATTGTTCTACCTTCTCTCCCATGTATTGTAATGGCATCTTACAACTGGCAATTCAACTATCGTTGCCCATGCCCCTCCCCACCCCCCATCCCATACCCGGAGATGCGGCAGGGGCACACTCCCTCTCCTTCCTCGCCGGATCGAGATGGATGGCACATGCATGGCGGCGAATGATTCAACACCGAGCATCTCCTCCTCCTCCCCCTCCCCCCTCCCCCCCGTCCCCAGAGAGGCGGCGGCAGCACACTCACTCTCCTTCCTCGCCAGATCCAGATGGATGGCGCATGCATGGCGGCGAATGATTCAACGCCGAGCGTCTCCTCCCCCCTACCCACACATCCTATTCAAGTGGAGTCCACTTCCTCCGTTCCTAAATATAAGTCTTTTAGAGATTCAATAAGGACTACATAAGTATGTATATATACATATTTTAGAGTGTAGACTCATTCATTTTGCTTGGTATGTAGTCCGTATTGAAATCTCTAAAAAGATTTATATTTAGGAACGGAGGTAGTACTTTGCAGCGAAGCTCACGTGGTGCCTTCCTGGCTTCTGAATGGTGGAGTGGCAAAGGCTCGGAAAAGGTGGTATGTGTTTCATTGTTGTGGACGATTTTGAGCCATTTTTGGATGGTGTCTAAATTTAGGCAATGCTCTGCACAACCAGTTGGGTGATGATTTTGTCACTTCGCTGTCTAAATCAGCTATATATAATGCTTTAAACATGTAGCTAGAAATGCTCTTAACTTCTATTTTTGTACCATGATATGAACTATAGCATTATTCAGTAAACATACGAACATCTATTAGACTAGGAGCCGAAGCGCACTTTGCCATACTCGTTTTTCTTTCTGTAGGGTTTCTTTGTTGGTTGTGCATTTGCCTGAGGGTCTTTTTGTGTCATTGTTTTCGTGGTTTTGGTATAGATGGCCACCCCACGAGAGATCCATGGAAGCGTAGATAGGGTTGAAGAGCCGACACATATATGTGGGGACATCTAGTAAATTCGACAGATTTGGTCCAACAAACTCTATATACAAACAATTATGCTTTACTTTTGCTTGTTTCACCTTGTCTTTTTGTTGTGTTCTATTCCAGAAAGATCCCGTAACCTCTAGTTCTTAGGTCTATGGCAATGGCGTCCTCTCTGCATTGTGGTTTTACGAATCAACCACTCCCTCCGTTCGGAATTACTTGTCGCAGAAATGGATGTATCTAGATGTAATTTAGTTCTAGATACGTCAATTTCCGAGACAAGTAATTCCGAACGGAGGGAGTAAGGGATAATGTTTGCCCCAACTTTTGTGCGGCTACGAGTCAATTGGTTCATTTTTTCTGTTGGAGACATGAGCTGGATGAAAGATGGAAGACATTTAAGAACATATTCCAAAGGGATAAGGTTCCTCGTCCCATCTTTTGTGTGGTTACAAATCGACTGGTTTGATTTGGTTGGAGACATAAACATAATAAGAGATGGCATAAATTCGAGATCATGCAATATTTGTTCTATCTCTTTACTGAAACTATTCTGCATTAGCAATTGCATCATAAATACAAGTTAGAAGTTATATATAGAAAATGATGACACAAATTACCCAGTGATAGCGGGACTGAGTGGGACAAACATATAATCAATTTGTAATACTAAGTGTGATGTCAACGCATCACGGGCCACACAGATCATTACAGTGTGCCAACTACATCCAAAGATGTGCAACTAGCTGACACCAGTTGTGGAAAGTATTAAAAGAATCTCATTAATCATCAAAAACCACTAGGGATATAAGATGTTGTTTCAAAGTATGACCGGGATATAAGACTTCATTTTCTACCCTCTACTATCAGCTTGAAAAAGTCAACTGATACTCACGTGCCCCTCCTGTGTTGTCCACATCTCCAAGCATTTCATGTTAATTGCATTCGGTGAACGAGTCAAGCTGGGCTTGGATCCATGCCAAATGTGCAAGTTCTTTCCTTTTTGGTGCTCAACCTAGGAAGAAGTAAAAGATTGATGAAACATCAACCATCCACCCATTATGGTTTAGTTACTATACTTGTCTACAAGCGGTCGTTCCTCAAGGAGGGAAGAAGTAACCACTAAGCTAGGGATCCATAGCCTTCTCTTGCAACGATTTGGGTTGTCTATAGGTTTTTCCCATCCTAACAAGGTGTGTGCACTGGTCGCACCAAGAGAGCCAGTCTTTGGAACCTCCGCTCTCGAACACTTGCACGAGTGAGGGCGAATGAGTTTTTTAGGGAGCGTGTGCATGACTAGCTACTTTCTCCTTCACCCACTCCCTCGGCATCGGCTGCTTCATCCCCATGGCCCCGTAATAGTCTCTCACCGGATAGGAATTTGCTCATATATCCAACACATCTTGTCCCTCCAATCACAGCCACATGCATCTAAGCCTTACAAATATCACATAGGGTAGCCAGGTTCGAGCCAGGTAAGATATACTCCCTTCGTCCGGAATTACTTGTTATCAAAATAAATAAAAATGGATGTATTTAGAAATACATTTAGATACAATCCATTTAAGTGACAAGTATATTCGGACGGAGGGAATACATTATACGTATAGTGTAGCTAGGTCGGAGCGACGCCCCAGGCCAACCTCACAGCTACAGTGCCAAACAATGCTACTTTCAGTCACTGAAGAATCATGTCGCCACACCTCAAACCATGGTCCACATTTCTTGGGCCTGGCTACGCCCTACGTGTGTCATTGTTACCTGAATTATTAAAGTAGCACATCTCGATCGGATCACTTCATATTCCCATCATCCCTAAAAAGAAATACCATATCTCCATCGACTCTCCACCAATCAAAACCGTGTAATAATCCTGCAAAATATGGACCCGGCGTGCTCCACGCTCTAAATGCGACCCCACCAATGACACCGACCCCCTCCCAAGAAAAAAATCATATAAATAAGTAATCATCTATAATATATCCAACATATCTATCACATGAGTAATTTTTAGAAAAAGAAAAAAAAACACATGTATCCCCTCAAATCACAACCATGCCCTTTCAAATATCACATGACAGGTTCCACGCTCAAAATGTGGCCCCGTCATTGACATCAAAACCCCCTTTGTCCTTCTGTCACTCTCTACCTTGCAATCCAGGACATAAAATATATGGAGTTAAGAATGGTAACACTATGCAGTACATATGGTAAACGGGAATGCTAAAGATCCACCATCAGATTTTTAAGCATGACAAATCGAAAGCTTTTTATGGCAAATTATGTTGTCGTGAGGATGACAATTTGCTTTAGCAAGCATGCCAATTCCTGGCGAAAAACTAACATGACAGAGATTTGTCATGCTTGCTAAAGGAAATTACCATCCTCGCGACAATATAATTTGCTATCTCGCATGTTCGATCTGCCATGCTAAAAAAAATCTACTGTTTGATTTGTAGCGAAATCCTATGATAAACTAGTACAATGCCCGTGCGTTGCCACGGGCCTTTTAATTTTTTTCCTGATTGCATACATAAGCATAATGCACTTCCAATTTCACATGTATAGAAAAATTTTACAGTAACAATCGAAAAATGTACTTGATGCAATGTATTTTTATTATTCCACTTCACTTGCATCTCCTAAAACATCAGGAATATTGTCTTGAGCTTCCTTCGCACAGTACTTGAGCAATTATAGTAAAAAAATCTTTGTTGACTTGTAACCATCCTGCATGAGTACTTCATACAGTTAGCATGAAGATTTCACATGAAAATGTAAGAACGTGCAAACATAGAGTACTCAACTTGTAAATTGGATGAACCAATTTTTTACCATTCCATGAGAGCACATTAAAATAAAAAGCAAAATAACTCAACACATTACTGGAATAAATAAATATTTATTATCTCGATTATAATGATGATAAATAATTGTATGTATCTTGAATATAAAAATAGAATAGACAAATATGAACAGCCTCCCACAAAAAGGAAAAGCCACTCACCTCTTGCCACACAAGCACATCACACATCCCTTATCCCCACCGTATAAGGCACAACTTCAACAACTCACATGGCGTAGTCTTCACCTTCTCTCCCTGCCACTGCGCCTCTTGTCCCGCCACAACACGTCCCCCGACTCCTCTCCCCACCAGCCATCGCTTCCTTTCCCTGTCTATGGGTCGATCTGTAGCATAGATCAACGACAATTGCTGGCCTAAATTCTATTGTCTGCACGCGGTGGCTGGTGGACCACGCCTGACCGAGGAAAGCAACAATAGGGCCATAGGTAACAGGCATCGACAACATCGGTGGAACCAGAAACAATGCCATCAAACATGAGCGGCGACCTTGACCAAGCTCCATGTAGGTTAGTTCTTCCCCTTTCTTGTCATGTTTTGTCTCTGTTCTTAAATGAATTATTCATATATTCAACAAACGTAAAGAAAAATAAAAATCTCACGTGTATCTATCAAATAAAAATTGTGCAGCAAACTTGCAGTGAACTTCGCTGATAGTGAATTTAATTGCTTATATGATGAATGCAGAAAGAATTTCTAAGAGATAGTAACAACTGACATGAAGTAAATCCGGTAGTCCATTGTTGATTAGAAATGTATGCTAATATGGCTCATTGATGCAACAGAACAAAGGAAGGGTTGCACTTGAAGATCAAATATGACAACTCTGAGCAGTCTATGGTCACAAATTGTTTAGGCCCTAGATCTCAAGCATCAACTCTAACAGGAAGGGAATAAAGTGAACCAACTTCACAAGAAACAAAAATATTGGATTTCTATTTATATGATATGGGAGTCATAGACAATTGACATGTGATGATATTTCATGCTTGTGATGTGGTAGATAAATGCATATCCTCGTCATCTTTCTATTCCCCTCCCTATCTCACAATCGTTTCTTCTTCGTGTGTTTCTCATGGGGCCAAGCATAATCATTGATATGAATAGTCATTAAAATATCAAATCACTACAACCAACAATCCATCATCTGCTCCAAAATTGACACCTATGCTTATCATACATACCAGATAAAACAACTACAATGTTGCAGTCATGATAAAATTTTGGAAGCACATTTCTCTCAAATCAGTATTAATGGATCAGGCATTGACAAATGATTCTGTTAGTGTAACGAAGACCAAATGGCATGGCATACACACACACCAATCTTTTTGGGAGTGTTACATTAATCAGACAATTTGTTCAACACATGGTAGCTATATCAATAGTCCAAATAGCATTCATGTTGACAGAAATTAGCAATGCTCACAGCTACATACGAAATTGGCCAGAGACAATTTTCTAGCATCTTTCTATTTTTACACATCGTCGGATGCCAAGTTCCAAAGATTGAACTTGTTAACAAAGACATGCCTTCACATCCATGCAGGAGCTTTAATGTCGATCTAGCTAATAAATTGCTCCAATGCTGGCGAGGAATCTTCCATTCGAGCTTCTGTAGCCCCCCCCGCCACACAGATCTGGCCTGGACCTCAAGTTCCAAATAAGGAATAATGAAAAAACCATAATAAATGGCATGCCTTGGACCTCAAGGGCAATTAACTCAAAACAACGTACAATTGGGAGGTTGGGCAGTGCCTCTCCTCTTTGCGGCAAGATGAGGGTCTATTTACATGGGAGAGATATGGCAGGTTACACTAATATCAAGTAGAAAGACATGTACCCAATTTACATGGGAGGAATCGTGTATAACAGAAAAATATCTAAAGCTGATGAACCTGAGATTATTCTTGACCTGATATGCTTCACAACTTATAACCTGAAAACATTGTATACTTGACATGGCTATTGCAGAAGATAAGCATCAGATCAGGTTGATATAAGAGGTGTGCAAAAATAACAACGCACAAACACAAGGGATAACCAACTAATTATGTGACTATTAACAGGAAACATCACATGTGCAATAATCTAAAGTAGGTGGTTGCGGACATACACATGCACAATAATCTGAATATATACAATGCATAATTGGAAGCGTTAATTCCCTCCAATGGGTTGGCGTTGCACATCATAATATTTACTCACCATATTAATCCTTATCATTGATGGCCGTTGTTGCACAATAAACAGAGCTGAGCATGGCAAGACCACATGACTGAACTACAGCTGCCACGATTCATCGACAAATGCCTGAAATGCTACAATAAGGTCACTTACCTAGTCGTGTCAGGATAGCATGTAGTGATCCACTCCTGGGATCATTCTCTAGTACAGGTACTTGGTCGACAAAACGATTGATATAGTCCAAGAGTCCATTGCAGAGGGTCCATGTCATGTGAGTTCAACTCGCAGAAAATCTTCAAAATCTTAACAACGTTGAATTGAAGGAAGAAGACATGGGAAAGCTCGATGTCCCACAAGCACCCGGTTCTCCATCTCCATATGGCATATATGAACCTGCCATCCATTGAACCTGTCGTCCGTTGAGTATATTGCGGCACGTACCACCATCGTGGAACACATGCCATCCATCATCAGCAAATTGTGATGTTATTCAAGTCATGGTCGCAATAAGCTGAACTTACTTTTACCTGTACTTTATCCAGGGACAAACTTAGGCAGGGGGAGGCCTGACAGTGATGTTGATCCGGTGTTAGTGCCTTGCATCAGAACTTGAGGTGGCGGCGGCTGACGCTAGGGTAGTCGACGAGGACGTCGCAATTGGGTTGCCGCCAAAACAGTGTGAATAGCTGGATATCTATGCATCAACACATCACTATTGAAGACACATCAGACAAACCTCTAATTAGCAGTTGAGCGGGTTCTTGCCTATGGGCCTTACAGATATACGTGCCTCGCCCCCAAGCCCACCAACAGTGCATAGAAAGTTGGCCGCGTGCCCCTGCCATCTACTATATCACGCACGCCAGAAAGACCCAAGCCAGTCCGAGGCACTGGACGAAACGGCTGTGTGCAACGACTGCACTAAGGGCCGTGGTCTCGACCTGGAGACCATACCCGCTGCCTTGGATTAATCCCCGTCTTCATCCTCCTTGTCGGTAAAAAGATTCTTCCCGAAAACACCTAACAACTGATTAGTAAGATTGGAAGCCACGACACTCCAAAATCCAATCACAACCAATATACATGATGGCAGATGGCTCAGTATAAGACCACAAGAAATAAACCAATTGCCAGAGACTGAAGTACAACCAAGGCTTCAGATTGCAAATAAAATAAAATAAAATATGCTCCATTATTTTAGCTAATATAACAGGAAAAGGTATTATTAGTTTTTTTCGCATTGCCAGTGATGTATATGCTTGTAACATAATCACAGTCTCTTCAAAAATTAACACATCACTTCTCATTTTAGAAAGTTTTGAGTGATACAGGCATATAAATATAAGACTTAACTCAATTGCCAATAATGTGAGCTTGACTGAACTAATGGATAGTGTGATGCATTCCCCAATCATTTGACTTTGAAATTTCAGAAATGGGAAGATTATAACTAACCAGTTGAAAGACACTTCAGTCAAAGATGCCAGTACAACTCCATCGAAAAATGCTACGAGAGACCCCACTACCAGTAAATAAGGTGTCTGCAAGAACAAAACAACATAAGTATCTTTTTCTGCGTATTTCATTTGTCAGTACGGACCACTTATGAAAGCTTGAAATAAATACTTGTCCAAGGAAGAAGACAGAGAGTAGACAAGGGCACCATGGTGTGCGTCAAGGAGACAACCACCTTTCCCAAAAATCAGTTTCCTGTTTGTGTGTCTCGAGCCTTCAGGGACAATGTTCTTTTTCCTTCCTCATTTAGTGCCAATAGCAGGTGGGTTGGCGTTTGATTGATGTGCCTCAGCTTTCTTCTGGAAAAGCACATTGGCTCAGCTTCAGCTTCACATGTAGTTAAGTGAAGAAGAAGAAGAAACGATAACACGCGGTATATATGTCCATACTTTAGTCAGTCAAAGTAATCTTTTTGAAAGTTTTGTTCAGCTATTGAATATATAAGTCGAACATTCATTATAACACTAAAAGCCTCTTCTGCTGCTCCGTCAATAATAGTCTAGAAATAGCAAGCAAGTGAACAAAATACAGTGATGTGTGTGTAGATTGTCAGGATTCATCATTGCATATCATTTTTCTCTGGATACTACATATGCAAGCACATGATATTGATATGCCAACATTTCTGAATAAGCGCCATATTTTCAGCTATGCTAAAACTCAAAAAATACATAAGCTCGGAAAATCCATGAAGGAAAGAAAACTCAGAAATACAGAAGTTCTAAAACATGTAGACTTGTTCATACTAAATTAGTACCCACCTTTACCCATCAATACTACTTGTTTATTTTGACGAACTGTCAAACCTGTAAGGAATTTGTTTACTTCTATAAATACATTAATAACATTATGAAAGACGCATTTAGGTACAGAGTTATAGGTAACTAACATGAATTGGATATTGTAGGCCCCTGTATATATCTGTCTCAAGTCTTAACAGCTCCAGCTCTTAGACAAACATAAAAACAATGTTAAATTCAAATGCCTTAAAAACCACATGAATGAAATTTTGTATCGACCTGAACAACTGTCAAGTCACACACCAAAAACGTCTATTATAGGATAGGAATTTTGTTGCTTCCCTCCAACCCCAATTGTAATCAAATTCTGACAAAAGAGTGAATTACCAGAGTGATCAATCGCCTGAAGGACTTGAAATCACATTGATCAATCTACATTCTTCCTCAGGTATTTACTTTGAAACCGGGTTTGCCATGTTGCTTACAGAAGAGAAATGCTAGAAGCAGAAACTTCAGGTCTCTAACAAGTCCAAAGTCAAACAAATTCAGAAGTTACTTACTGTTCATTTCACTAACCAAGCAAAAACTAATCAAGGAAACTCACATGTGGGGAAATCCTCAAATTTTTGCAGTCCCAACTTAGAACTGAGAGAACTAAGTGAAAGTAGCACATTTCTTCTACGCACCGCAACGGTCTTGTATGAAAGAAAAATAAGAGTGTCACTTGGCTTCACCATGTACCTATATTTTGTTAGCACCACGACGCAAGTTGAGAGGTGAGAGGTGATTCATTTTTCAAGAGAATTAGTCAAACTCTAATATCTTCACCATGTACTGAACTTTGTCGAGATGAGATGATTCAGTTGCTTAGTTTACAAAGGTTAGATGATCTGATTTGATCAATTTTCCACTTAAACTAAATATCATTAAACTTCGGTTCAACTAAGCAGGGTGACATTCTGGGAGGCGTGGTGACCTTTTCCTCAGAGGTAGTTTTATGTTTCTTGCTTTTCACCTCTATATTTTGAGTACCACCCAAATATATTTAACAAGAAATACTTACAGTACTAAACCTGACCATTCCTTGAGAATACACAACAGGAATCATCAATATTTTCAACAACGGCCTGGTTGCCTCTAATGAGAACCACACATATTGAGTTTCCTTCTTATAGGGGCCCAAGATAAGGTGCCTGCAAAATAAGTCCCAAACTAAGGTACAATACGGAAACAAAATATCCAAAATTGTGTTAAAAAATATGCTATAAAGCAGTGAATGCCAACACTCTATTCTACCCTTTTTATAATCAAGAAAAGCACCAAGAGAGCACAAAGCCAAGTAATGCATAGCAGATGAGTAAGTGGTCCTAGAAATGACAATACCTTTACAATTTAAAAATCAAAGATATCAAGAACATGTTGTGTCTACAAGTACATATGCACTTTAATTGCTTACTTCTAGGCTTCAACATGTAATCTATTTCCAGGAACCTCGTTCAGCTAGCAAGATTTCTCACACAATATTATTTTTTAGAACCATATAGACTCAGTAACAATCAAAGTCAAATAATGGTTGCCTGTGGTGGACAATCACAGTAACAAGCTTTCTAGACTCGGCAACAATATTGTCAAGCATATGAGTATCTTTGTTTTGATAATCAGGATACATGTGGTGGATAAACAGGTGCAGGAGCTCATTATTTAGGTGAGTGCAGATTTCCAAGTATGAGCACAAGAAACTCTTCTGTTGTAATACACTCTAGCTATGCCTGAAACAAATAGGATTATTGGAGGCTTGCTCAACAAATTGTTACCCGAGTATTCACCTTCGTCCATTTTGAACAAATGGGCTGGATAGATTAGTTAGTACTTCCAAAATGAAAATAAGATCACATGTGAAGAAAATATTATCCAAACCTTCTTTCCCCGACACTATGAGAAATTTAGCTCTCTCACATATATAGATGAATGCATTATGAGAAAGTTTATCCCAACCATGAGAGATTGAGATTTATTCAATAGGATAGATAAAACTTATAAGCAACCATTTTAGAAATGTAATAAAGACCTAAAGTGCACTCTCAAGTTACCTTTACCATAGTTTCTACAAAGGCCAATCCAATACCTCCCTGAATTGTTTAGCCCAGCACTGCTGGCCTCTTTTCCTTCATCCCTATCACCCCGCAATGTAGGAAACTCCACTGAAATATTAAGATGTATATAAAAATCAGAATTCAAGCAGTTAGAATTTAGTAATGAACAATTAGGGTACTGCATAATATATTGCAATAGCTCATTAGGGTTAGGCCTCCGCAGTGAAGATGTCTTAGAAAATTACTGAAAGTGGCTATCAACCATGAATAAAATCGTTTCTCGCTTCATGGGCCAACTCTTACCAGAAACAGTGTGTGCTTCTGAATTCAGCGTGCAGAATACTACAGGCCGCATGTCA
This sequence comes from Triticum aestivum, assembly GCF_018294505.1. Taxonomy (NCBI): domain Eukaryota; kingdom Viridiplantae; phylum Streptophyta; class Magnoliopsida; order Poales; family Poaceae; genus Triticum; species Triticum aestivum. The sequence goes on from NC_057804.1 coordinate 651,658,263, forward strand.
GTTTATTGCTTGCTGAACATACCACCACTAGTAGAAAACATGGCTAACGTTCGGTCCTGGCCAGCCCATTAGTCCTGGTTCTTCAAGAACCGGGACCCATGGGGGGTATTAGACCCGGTTCGTGAGCCCAGGGGGCCGGCCGGGCCTCGTCGGCATTGGTCCCGGTTCGTGTGGAACCATTTGTCCCGGTTCAAGCCACGAACAGATGTGGAATGGAAATGGTGTATGTGTGTGGGATGAGCACAGACAGGAGGAATTTAACCTACACGCGTTGTTGTTTGTAACCATCAACGATTGGACCGCTCTCAGTAACCTTTCAGGACAGACAAACAAGGGATACCATGCATGCACACACTGTTTAGCTGACACCGAAAGTATATACCTGGAAGCTGCAAGAAGAATGTGTACCTGGGCCATCGTCGATTTCTTCCGACCAACCATCAATGTTGAAAGAAAGGCAAGCATTTCAAAGGCGAGGCAGATCATCGGAAGAACCCGCCATGCGTACCAGTGATCACGTACTTGCCATGGTCAATGATTTACACGTAATCTTTGGAAAGGGTCTTGGCGGATTAGCTGTTCCGAGTGACGTTGAGGGACATGCACCTATGTGGAAGAAGAAATCTATATTTTGGGACCTACCCTACTGGAAAGACCTAAAGGTCCGCTCTTCGATCGACGTGATGCACGTGACGAAGAACCTTTGCGCGAACCTGCTAAGCTTCTTGGGCATGTATGGGAAGACAAAAGATACAGCTGAGGCATGGGAGGACCTGCAATGTTTGCACGAAAAAGACGGCATGCCTCCAAAGTAGTACGAAGGTCCTGCCAGCTACGCTCTTACCAAAGAAGAGAAGGAAATCTTCTTTGAATGCCTGCTTAGTATGAAGGTCCCGACTGGCTTCTCGTCGAATATAAAGGGAATAATAAATATGGCAGAGAAAAAGTTTCAGAACCTAAAGTCTCATGACTGCCACATGATTATGACGTAACTGCTTCCGGTTGCATTGAGGGGGCTTCTACCGGAAAATGTCCGATTAGCCATTGTGAAGCTATGTGCATTCCTCAATGCAATCTCTCAGAAGGTGATCGATCCAGAAATCATACCAAGGCTAAGGATTGATGTGGTGCAATGTCTTGTCAGTTTCGAGCTGGTGTTCCCACCATCCTTCTTCAATATCATGACACACGTCCTAGTTAATCTAGTTGATGAGATTGTCATTCTGGGCCCCATATTTCTACACAATATGTACCCCTTTCACTACAAGAAATATGTCAACTAGTGACCTTCTGTCAGTGACCCTGGAAGAATTGGTCATAGATCTATGACCATTTGAGACCAATTGGTCAAAAGCTATTCGGGGGGCTCCAAACCCTAAACCATTGCGACCATTTTGGTCAGAAAGGTCGTAATTTCCTTACACAAAATGGTCACAAAGCAAACAGTGCAGGTCCGCTGCCTTATTTCTAGTTGTTAACGACCAATATAGATGTTCATAGCCTTGTAGATTGTGGTGGGTTGTGATGACTAGGCGCCATCTCATCAGTTTTGCCTATGTGTCATGTCCATGTGTCAATTTTTGCCCTAGGTTGTGAAGCAACCTATATTTCTGTGATTCCAAAAATTCCCAAAAAATTCTCATAAATTATTTGGATCATATCTTCATCAAATATGTCAAAAGCCTTCCTTTCCTAGTTCAAAAATAACTCAACAATATTCATTTTCCTATCTTGTTCAGAGGAGCACTTTGTGAAGGAAGTGTTATTTATATATTCTTGATTTCCCTAAATATTTGTGAAGATAGTCTTCTTAGTAACTGATCATCCTCAGCCAAAACTCACGCCCAATAGCCATGTGCATTTCGTGTACCGCAAATCAAACACTTGGCTGCTTATTCATGTTTGAGCATCGATCGGTCTCCTCGTGAGAATCTTATGTTGTGATTTTCTTCCTACAACCTAATTGGGGAGTGCCCAACCCACTAGACATGCCTAGGCCTCCCAGAACACATGGCAATGCCACGGTCACGCAGTGACCACGCGTCGGGCATGGGAGCTTACGCGCTCTAGAGTTGGGGCCCTTGGCCACCGTCCAAACCTCGATGTCTCGCCATAAAACTATGTATTTCTGATTAAATAGATACTTATTTACCTAGAAATGATTTTTGGAAACAATAAAGAGCAAACTATGAGGCAGCTGCAGTTCAAATTTGACCCGCTTCCACCTGAATCGACGGGAATATGTCTTTTTCACCAGAGATGGATCAAAACGTTTTACACCCAACCATTTTGTCAATTTTTCATTAAATATGGCCTAGTATTTTATAAAATTGATTAGGTCCAATTTTGCAACAAATATATGGTAGGTCCTTCACAAAAAAACTCATTTCGGGCACTCGGAAAATGGAAAATGTAATTTCCGTGAAAAGAAAATGAAAAGTCCCATAGGCAACATTGTTTGGAATTCCAAGATGCACCCTTCTGCACAATATGAGATCATTTGAACAAACTATGCCATGAATGCGGCCATAAGATTGATCATTTGGCTTGAAAGCCATGAATATTCACACATGATAGCTCATTTCTGAGAACACTTTTCAAAAATAATTACCATATTACAAGTTTATTATTTTTCCTGGAAACTTGGTCACATATAATGACACAATGCGAAGGTTTTACAATTTTTTGAATTTTTTTGAATTTTTTATGCCCGTTTCAAAATGCGGTCAAAACGGCGGGCTTGACCGTTCCTAGCTAGTGGTTCAATCTTGGAAACATTTTGGTGTTTCTATGATAAAATAGATACTTATGTACCAATAAATGGTTTTTGGAAAAAATAAATAGCAAACTATGAGGCAGCTGCAGTTCAAATTTGACCTGTTTCCAACTGAATCGACGGAAATTTGTCTTTTTCACCAGAGATGGATCAAAACTTTTTACACCCAACCATTTTGTCAATTGTGCATTAAACATGGCCTAGTATTTTATAAAATTGATTAGGTCCATTTTTGCAACAATTATTTGGTAGTTCCTTCACAAAAAAACCTCATTTCGGGCACTCGGAAAATGGAAAATGTATTTTCCGTGCAAAGAAAATGAAAACTTCCTTAGGCAACATTATTTGGAATTCCAAGATGCACCCTTGTGAACAATATGAGATCATTTGAACAAACTATGCCATGAATGTGGCCATAATATTGATCATTTGACTTGAAAGCCATGAATCTTCACGCATGATAGCTCATTTCTGAGAACACTTTTCAAAACATAATTACCGTATTACAAGTTTATTTTTTTTCCTGGAAACTTGGTCACATATAATGACACAATGTGAAGGTTTTCCAATTTTTTGATTTTTTTTGAATTTTTTATGCCCGTTTCAAAATGCGGTCAAAACGGCGGGCTTGACAGGAAGGTACCAAAGTAATCCAGGAGTGGATCACTGGACAGCGGTCAAGAACATCCTAAAATACCTGAAAAGGACTAAGGATATGTTTCTCATATATGGAGGTGACAAAGAGCTAGTCGTAAATGGTTACATTGATGCAAGCTTTGACACTGATCCGGACGATTCTAAATCGCAAACCGGATACGTGTTTTTATTAAACGGTGGAGCTGTAAGTTGGTGCAGTTCTAAACAAAGCGCCGTGGCGGGATCTACATGTGAAGCGGAGCACATCAAGAGACGCTTCAATTCCATTCGGGACCAAGTCCAAGTGGGAGATATAGAGATTTGCAAAATACATACGGATCTGAATGTTGCAGATCCGTTGACTAAGCCTCTCTCACGAGCAAAACATGATCAACACCAAGACTCCATGGGTGTTAGAATCATTACTATGTAATCTAGATTATTGACTCTAGTGCAAGTGGGAGACTGAAGGAAATATGCCCTAGAGGCAATAATAAAGTTATTATTTATTTCCTCATATCATGATAAATGTTTATTATTCATGCTAGAATTGTATTAACCGGAAACATGATACATGTGTGAATACATAGACAAACATATAGTCACTAGTATGCCTCTACTTGACTAACTCATTAATCAAAGATGGTTATGTTTCCTAACCATAGACATGTGTTGTCATTTGATTAATGGGATCACATCATTAGAAGAATGATGTGATTGACATGACCCATTCCGTTAGCCTAGCACTTGATCGTTTAGTATACTGCTATTGCTTTCTTCATGACCTATACATGTTCCTGTAACTATGAGAAATATGCAACTCCCGTTTACCGGAGGAACACTTTGGGTACTACCAAACGTCACAACGTAACTGGGTGATTATAAAGGAGTACTACAGGTGTCTCCGAAGGTACATGTTGAGTTGTCGTATTTCGAGATTAGGTTTTGTCACTCCGATTGTCGGAGAGGTATCTCTGGGCCCTCTCGGTAATGCACATCACTATAAGCCTTGCAAGCAATGTGACCAAATGAGTTGGTTACGGGATGATGCATTACGGAACGAGTAAAGAGACTTGCCGGTAATGAGATTGAACTAGGTATTGGATACCGACGATCAAATCTCGGGCAAGTAACATACCGATGACAAAGGGAACAACGTATGTTGTTATGCGGTTTGACCGATAAAGATCTTCGTAGAATATGTAGGAACCAATATGGGCATCCAGGTTCAACTATTGGTTATTGACCAAGAATGGTTCTAGGTCATGTCTACATAGTTCTCGAACCCGTAGGGTCCGCACGCTTAACATTACGATGACAGTTTTATTATGAGTTTATAAGTTTTGATGTACCGAAGTTTGTTCGGAGTCCCGGATGTGATCACGGACATGACGAGGAGTCTCGAAATGGTCGAGACATAAAGATTGATATATTGGAAGCCTATGTTTGGACATCGGAAAGGTTCCGGGTGAAATCGGGATTTTACCGGAACACCGGGGGGTTACCGAAACCCTCCCGGGGGTTAATGGGCCTTAGTGGGCCATGAGGGAGAAGAGGAGGGCCGGCCAGGGCAGGCCGCGCCCCCCTCCCCCTAGTCCGAATAGGACAAGGAAGGGGGGGGGGGGCGCCCCCCTTTCCTCTTCCCCCCCTTTCCTTCTCCACCAAGGCAAGAGGGGGGAGTCCTACTCCCGGTGGGAGTAGGAATCCTCCAGGCACACCCCAAGGGGGCCGGCCGCACCTCTCCCTCCCTCCTTTATATACGGGGCAGGGGGGCACCCCATAACACACAAGTTGATCTACGGATCGTTCCTTAGCCGTGTGCGGTGCCCCCCTCCACCATATTCCACCTCGATCATATCGTCGCGGAGTTTAGGTGAAGCCCTGCGCCGGTAGAGAATCATCATCGTCACCACGCCCTCGTGCTGACGGAACTCATCCCCGAAGCTTTGCTGGATCGGAGCCCGGGGATCGTCATCGAGCTGAACGTGTGCTGAACTCGGAGGTGCCGTACGTTCGGTGCTTGGATCGGTCGGATCGTGAAGACGTACGACTACATCAACCGCGTTGTCATAACGCTTCCGCTTACGGTCTACGAGGGTACGTGGACGGACACTCTCCCCTCTCGTTGCTATGCCATCACCATGATCTTGCGTGTACGTAGGAAATTTTTTGAAATTACTATGTTCCCCAACAACTCTCTCGTCGATCTCCACCCACATATGGAATATAATCACATCGTAAGAGCATCTCCAACAGCGCAAAAATTTCGCACCCTAAAATAGTTTTAGTCCGTAACTGCAGCACTTTTAGCACGCTGGGCCGAACGTTAGTTTAGCAGATTTCCAAAAACGCGCGCTCAAAAAACAACATAGTGTAAACTGTGAAGCGCGCGCAATCCGGCGCCTCAAAATTGCAGCTTTTGATAGCGTTTTTCAGCGTGCGTCCAATCCTTTTTTGCGCCCCGCACTATTTTACAGCTTCTGCTGTAGCTGTCCGGCGCCCAAAAAACCCGAATTTTAGCGCGCGGAGCAGTTTTTGGGCGCCTGTTAGAGATGCTCTGTGGCCAAACTCCAACACGCGAAACATGTGCCGGCCGGCCACTGTATCTTTTGAAGGCTGGCTACTGTGCCGGCCGCTGGCTTTATTGTCAGAGATAAAACTTGTCCACTCTGAAGGCTGGTTCCTGCGCCGGTCACTGGCTTTATTGCCGGCGTCAGACTGTAGGCCACTAGTTGTGTTGTCGGCCGGCGTGAACTAGTGCGAACCGCGACCGCGGCTTAATCCTTTGTTTCTCACTTTTGCACGCACGGGGACAAGATGCGGCCGTGCGTTGGCCGTACGGCCGACGCATTCACGAATCTGGGCGGATACGGCCCCATTGCCACCCACAAACGGACGAAATCCGGACAAAGCGAACATCCGTTTGGGGTCGTGCGTTGCAGTTGGCCTAATTCGGGGGCATCTACGTACATCGCTTCTTGTATATTCTGCTTGCATGCTCATATACTACACGGTCTAATACGGAACCCTAATTTTCATCAGATTGTTCTACCTTCTCTCCCATGTATTGTAATGGCATCTTACAACTGGCAATTCAACTATCGTTGCCCATGCCCCTCCCCACCCCCCATCCCATACCCGGAGATGCGGCAGGGGCACACTCCCTCTCCTTCCTCGCCGGATCGAGATGGATGGCACATGCATGGCGGCGAATGATTCAACGCCGAGCATCTCCTCCTCCTCCCCCTCCCCCCTCCCCCCCGTCCCCAGAGAGGCGGCGGCAGCACACTCACTCTCCTTCCTCGCCAGATCCAGATGGATGGCGCATGCATGGCGGCGAATGATTCAACGCCGAGCGTCTCCTCCCCCCTACCCACACATCCTATTCAAGTGGAGTCCACTTCCTCCGTTCCTAAATATAAGTCTTTTAGAGATTCAATAAGGACTACATAAGTATGTATATATACATATTTTAGAGTGTAGACTCATTCATTTTGCTTGGTATGTAGTCCGTATTGAAATCTCTAAAAAGATTTATATTTAGGAACGGAGGTAGTACTTTGCAGCGAAGCTCACGTGGTGCCTTCCTGGCTTCTGAATGGTGGAGTGGCAAAGGCTCGGAAAAGGTGGTATGTGTTTCATTGTTGTGGACGATTTTGAGCCATTTTTGGATGGTGTCTAAATTTAGGCAATGCTCTGCACAACCAGTTGGGTGATGATTTTGTCACTTCGCTGTCTAAATCAGCTATATATAATGCTTTAAACATGTAGCTAGAAATGCTCTTAACTTCTATTTTTGTACCATGATATGAACTATAGCATTATTCAGTAAACATACGAACATCTATTAGACTAGGAGCCGAAGCGCACTTTGCCATACTCGTTTTTCTTTCTGTAGGGTTTCTTTGTTGGTTGTGCATTTGCCTGAGGGTCTTTTTGTGTCATTGTTTTCGTGGTTTTGGTATAGATGGCCACCCCACGAGAGATCCATGGAAGCGTAGATAGGGTTGAAGAGCCGACACATATATGTGGGGACATCTAGTAAATTCGACAGATTTGGTCCAACAAACTCTATATACAAACAATTATGCTTTACTTTGCTTGTTTCACCTTGTCTTTTTGTTGTGTTCTATTCCAGAAAGATCCCGTAACCTCTAGTTCTTAGGTCTATGGCAATGGCGTCCTCTCTGCATTGTGGTTTTACGAATCAACCACTCCCTCCGTTCGGAATTACTTGTCGCAGAAATGGATGTATCTAGATGTAATTTAGTTCTAGATACGTCAATTTCCGAGACAAGTAATTCCGAACGGAGGGAGTAAGGGATAATGTTTGCCCCAACTTTTGTGCGGCTACGAGTCAATTGGTTCATTTTTTCTGTTGGAGACATGAGCTGGATGAAAGATGGAAGACATTTAAGAACATATTCCAAAGGGATAAGGTTCCTCGTCCCATCTTTTGTGTGGTTACAAATCGACTGGTTTGATTTGGTTGGAGACATAAACATAATAAGAGATGGCATAAATTCGAGATCATGCAATATTTGTTCTATCTCTTTACTGAAACTATTCTGCATTAGCAATTGCATCATAAATACAAGTTAGAAGTTATATATAGAAAATGATGACACAAATTACCCAGTGATAGCGGGACTGAGTGGGACAAACATATAATCAATTTGTAATACTAAGTGTGATGTCAACGCATCACGGGCCACACAGATCATTACAGTGTGCCAACTACATCCAAAGATGTGCAACTAGCTGACACCAGTTGTGGAAAGTATTAAAAGAATCTCATTAATCATCAAAAACCACTAGGGATATAAGATGTTGTTTCAAAGTATGACCGGGATATAAGACTTCATTTTCTACCCTCTACTATCAGCTTGAAAAAGTCAACTGATACTCACGTGCCCCTCCTGTGTTGTCCACATCTCCAAGCATTTCATGTTAATTGCATTCGGTGAACGAGTCAAGCTGGGCTTGGATCCATGCCAAATGTGCAAGTTCTTTCCTTTTTGGTGCTCAACCTAGGAAGAAGTAAAAGATTGATGAAACATCAACCATCCACCCATTATGGTTTAGTTACTATACTTGTCTACAAGCGGTCGTTCCTCAAGGAGGGAAGAAGTAACCACTAAGCTAGGGATCCATAGCCTTCTCTTGCAACGATTTGGGTTGTCTATAGGTTTTTCCCATCCTAACAAGGTGTGTGCACTGGTCGCACCAAGAGAGCCAGTCTTTGGAACCTCCGCTCTCGAACACTTGCACGAGTGAGGGCGAATGAGTTTTTTAGGGAGCGTGTGCATGACTAGCTACTTTCTCCTTCACCCACTCCCTCGGCATCGGCTGCTTCATCCCCATGGCCCCGTAATAGTCTCTCACCGGATAGGAATTTGCTCATATATCCAACACATCTTGTCCCTCCAATCACAGCCACATGCATCTAAGCCTTACAAATATCACATAGGGTAGCCAGGTTCGAGCCAGGTAAGATATACTCCCTTCGTCCGGAATTACTTGTTATCAAAATAAATAAAAATGGATGTATTTAGAAATACATTTAGATACAATCCATTTAAGTGACAAGTATATTCGGACGGAGGGAATACATTATACGTATAGTGTAGCTAGGTCGGAGCGACGCCCCAGGCCAACCTCACAGCTACAGTGCCAAACAATGCTACTTTCAGTCACTGAAGAATCATGTCGCCACACCTCAAACCATGGTCCACATTTCTTGGGCCTGGCTACGCCCTACGTGTGTCATTGTTACCTGAATTATTAAAGTAGCACATCTCGATCGGATCACTTCATATTCCCATCATCCCTAAAAAGAAATACCATATCTCCATCGACTCTCCACCAATCAAAACCGTGTAATAATCCTGCAAAATATGGACCCGGCGTGCTCCACGCTCTAAATGCGACCCCACCAATGACACCGACCCCCTCCCAAGAAAAAAAATCATATAAATAAGTAATCATCTATAATATATCCAACATATCTATCACATGAGTAATTTTTAGAAAAAGAAAAAAAAACACATGTATCCCCTCAAATCACAACCATGCCCTTTCAAATATCACATGACAGGTTCCACGCTCAAAATGTGGCCCCGTCATTGACATCAAAACCCCCTTTGTCCTTCTGTCACTCTCTACCTTGCAATCCAGGACATAAAATATATGGAGTTAAGAATGGTAACACTATGCAGTACATATGGTAAACGGGAATGCTAAAGATCCACCATCAGATTTTTAAGCATGACAAATCGAAAGCTTTTTATGGCAAATTATGTTGTCGTGAGGATGACAATTTGCTTTAGCAAGCATGCCAATTCCTGGCGAAAAACTAACATGACAGAGATTTGTCATGCTTGCTAAAGGAAATTACCATCCTCGCGACAATATAATTTGCTATCTCGCATGTTCGATCTGCCATGCTAAAAAAAATCTACTGTTTGATTTGTAGCGAAATCCTATGATAGACTAGTACAATGCCCGTGCGTTGCCACGGGCCTTTTAATTTTTTTCCTGATTGCATACATAAGCATAATGCACTTCCAATTTCACATGTATAGAAAAATTTTACAGTAACAATCGAAAAATGTACTTGATGCAATGTATTTTTATTATTCCACTTCACTTGCATCTCCTAAAACATCAGGAATATTGTCTTGAGCTTCCTTCGCACAGTACTTGAGCAATTATAGTAAAAAAATCTTTGTTGACTTGTAACCATCCTGCATGAGTACTTCATACAGTTAGCATGAAGATTTCACATGAAAATGTAAGAACGTGCAAACATAGAGTACTCAACTTGTAAATTGGATGAACCAATTTTTTACCATTCCATGAGAGCACATTAAAATAAAAAGCAAAATAACTCAACACATTACTGGAATAAATAAATATTTATTATCTCGATTATAATGATGATAAATAATTGTATGTATCTTGAATATAAAAATAGAATAGACAAATATGAACAGCCTCCCACAAAAAGGAAAAGCCACTCACCTCTTGCCACACAAGCACATCACACATCCCTTATCCCCACCGTATAAGGCACAACTTCAACAACTCACATGGCGTAGTCTTCACCTTCTCTCCCTGCCACTGCGCCTCTTGTCCCGCCACAACACGTCCCCCGACTCCTCTCCCCACCAGCCATCGCTTCCTTTCCCTGTCTATGGGTCGATCTGTAGCATAGATCAACGACAATTGCTGGCCTAAATTCTATTGTCTGCACGCGGTGGCTGGTGGACCACGCCTGACCGAGGAAAGCAACAATAGGGCCATAGGTAACAGGCATCGACAACATCGGTGGAACCAGAAACAATGCCATCAAACATGAGCGGCGACCTTGACCAAGCTCCATGTAGGTTAGTTCTTCCCCTTTCTTGTCATGTTTTGTCTCTGTTCTTAAATGAATTATTCATATATTCAACAAACGTAAAGAAAAATAAAAATCTCACGTGTATCTATCAAATAAAAATTGTGCAGCAAACTTGCAGTGAACTTCGCTGATAGTGAATTTAATTGCTTATATGATGAATGCAGAAAGAATTTCTAAGAGATAGTAACAACTGACATGAAGTAAATCCGGTAGTCCATTGTTGATTAGAAATGTATGCTAATATGGCTCATTGATGCAACAGAACAAAGGAAGGGTTGCACTTGAAGATCAAATATGACAACTCTGAGCAGTCTATGGTCACAAATTGTTTAGGCCCTAGATCTCAAGCATCAACTCTAACAGGAAGGGAATAAAGTGAACCAACTTCACAAGAAACAAAAATATTGGATTTCTATTTATATGATATGGGAGTCATAGACAATTGACATGTGATGATATTTCATGCTTGTGATGTGGTAGATAAATGCATATCCTCGTCATCTTTCTATTCCCCTCCCTATCTCACAATCGTTTCTTCTTCGTGTGTTTCTCATGGGGCCAAGCATAATCATTGATATGAATAGTCATTAAAATATCAAATCACTACAACCAACAATCCATCATCTGCTCCAAAATTGACACCTATGCTTATCATACATACCAGATAAAACAACTACAATGTTGCAGTCATGATAAAATTTTGGAAGCACATTTCTCTCAAATCAGTATTAATGGATCAGGCATTGACAAATGATTCTGTTAGTGTAACGAAGACCAAATGGCATGGCATACACACACACCAATCTTTTTGGGAGTGTTACATTAATCAGACAATTTGTTCAACACATGGTAGCTATATCAATAGTCCAAATAGCATTCATGTTGACAGAAATTAGCAATGCTCACAGCTACATACGAAATTGGCCAGAGACAATTTTCTAGCATCTTTCTATTTTTACACATCGTCGGATGCCAAGTTCCAAAGATTGAACTTGTTAACAAAGACATGCCTTCACATCCATGCAGGAGCTTTAATGTCGATCTAGCTAATAAATTGCTCCAATGCTGGCGAGGAATCTTCCATTCGAGCTTCTGTAGCCCCCCCGCCACACAGATCTGGCCTGGACCTCAAGTTCCAAATAAGGAATAATGAAAAAACCATAATAAATGGCATGCCTTGGACCTCAAGGGCAATTAACTCAAAACAACGTACAATTGGGAGGTTGGGCAGTGCCTCTCCTCTTTGCGGCAAGATGAGGGTCTATTTACATGGGAGAGATATGGCAGGTTACACTAATATCAAGTAGAAAGACATGTACCCAATTTACATGGGAGGAATCGTGTATAACAGAAAAATATCTAAAGCTGATGAACCTGAGATTATTCTTGACCTGATATGCTTCACAACTTATAACCTGAAAACATTGTATACTTGACATGGCTATTGCAGAAGATAAGCATCAGATCAGGTTGATATAAGAGGTGTGCAAAAATAACAACGCACAAACACAAGGGATAACCAACTAATTATGTGACTATTAACAGGAAACATCACATGTGCAATAATCTAAAGTAGGTGGTTGCGGACATACACATGCACAATAATCTGAATATATACAATGCATAATTGGAAGCGTTAATTCCCTCCAATGGGTTGGCGTTGCACATCATAATATTTACTCACCATATTAATCCTTATCATTGATGGCCGTTGTTGCACAATAAACAGAGCTGAGCATGGCAAGACCACATGACTGAACTACAGCTGCCACGATTCATCGACAAATGCCTGAAATGCTACAATAAGGTCACTTACCTAGTCGTGTCAGGATAGCATGTAGTGATCCACTCCTGGGATCATTCTCTAGTACAGGTACTTGGTCGACAAAACGATTGATATAGTCCAAGAGTCCATTGCAGAGGGTCCATGTCATGTGAGTTCAACTCGCAGAAAATCTTCAAAATCTTAACAACGTTGAATTGAAGGAAGAAGACATGGGAAAGCTCGATGTCCCACAAGCACCCGGTTCTCCATCTCCATATGGCATATATGAACCTGCCATCCATTGAACCTGTCGTCCGTTGAGTATATTGCGGCACGTACCACCATCGTGGAACACATGCCATCCATCATCAGCAAATTGTGATGTTATTCAAGTCATGGTCGCAATAAGCTGAACTTACTTTTACCTGTACTTTATCCAGGGACAAACTTAGGCAGGGGGAGGCCTGACAGTGATGTTGATCCGGTGTTAGTGCCTTGCATCAGAACTTGAGGTGGCGGCGGCTGACGCTAGGGTAGTCGACGAGGACGTCGCAATTGGGTTGCCGCCAAAACAGTGTGAATAGCTGGATATCTATGCATCAACACATCACTATTGAAGACACATCAGACAAACCTCTAATTAGCAGTTGAGCGGGTTCTTGCCTATGGGCCTTACAGATATACGTGCCTCGCCCCCAAGCCCACCAACAGTGCATAGAAAGTTGGCCGCGTGCCCCTGCCATCTACTATATCACGCACGCCAGAAAGACCCAAGCCAGTCCGAGGCACTGGACGAAACGGCTGTGTGCAACGACTGCACTAAGGGCCGTGGTCTCGACCTGGAGACCATACCCGCTGCCTTGGATTAATCCCCGTCTTCATCCTCCTTGTCGGTAAAAAGATTCTTCCCGAAAACACCTAACAACTGATTAGTAAGATTGGAAGCCACGACACTCCAAAATCCAATCACAACCAATATACATGATGGCAGATGGCTCAGTATAAGACCACAAGAAATAAACCAATTGCCAGAGACTGAAGTACAACCAAGGCTTCAGATTGCAAATAAAATAAAATAAATATGCTCCATTATTTTAGCTAATATAACAGGAAAAGGTATTATTAGTTTTTTTCGCATTGCCAGTGATGTATATGCTTGTAACATAATCACAGTCTCTTCAAAAATTAACACATCACTTCTCATTTTAGAAAGTTTTGAGTGATACAGGCATATAAATATAAGACTTAACTCAATTGCCAATAATGTGAGCTTGACTGAACTAATGGATAGTGTGATGCATTCCCCAATCATTTGACTTTGAAATTTCAGAAATGGGAAGATTATAACTAACCAGTTGAAAGACACTTCAGTCAAAGATGCCAGTACAACTCCATCGAAAAATGCTACGAGAGACCCCACTACCAGTAAATAAGGTGTCTGCAAGAACAAAACAACATAAGTATCTTTTTCTGCGTATTTCATTTGTCAGTACGGACCACTTATGAAAGCTTGAAATAAATACTTGTCCAAGGAAGAAGACAGAGAGTAGACAAGGGCACCATGGTGTGCGTCAAGGAGACAACCACCTTTCCCAAAAATCAGTTTCCTGTTTGTGTGTCTCGAGCCTTCAGGGACAATGTTCTTTTTCCTTCCTCATTTAGTGCCAATAGCAGGTGGGTTGGCGTTTGATTGATGTGCCTCAGCTTTCTTCTGGAAAAGCACATTGGCTCAGCTTCAGCTTCACATGTAGTTAAGTGAAGAAGAAGAAGAAACGATAACACGCGGTATATATGTCCATACTTTAGTCAGTCAAAGTAATCTTTTTGAAAGTTTTGTTCAGCTATTGAATATATAAGTCGAACATTCATTATAACACTAAAAGCCTCTTCTGCTGCTCCGTCAATAATAGTCTAGAAATAGCAAGCAAGTGAACAAAATACAGTGATGTGTGTGTAGATTGTCAGGATTCATCATTGCATATCATTTTTCTCTGGATACTACATATGCAAGCACATGATATTGATATGCCAACATTTCTGAATAAGCGCCATATTTTCAGCTATGCTAAAACTCAAAAAATACATAAGCTCGGAAAATCCATGAAGGAAAGAAAACTCAGAAATACAGAAGTTCTAAAACATGTAGACTTTTTCATACTAAATTAGTACCCACCTTTACCCATCAATACTACTTGTTTATTTTGACGAACTGTCAAACCTGTAAGGAATTTGTTTACTTCTATAAATACATTAATAACATTATGAAAGACGCATTTAGGTACAGAGTTATAGGTAACTAACATGAATTGGATATTGTAGGCCCCTGTATATATCTGTCTCAAGTCTTAACAGCTCCAGCTCTTAGACAAACATAAAAACAATGTTAAATTCAAATGCCTTAAAAACCACATGAATGAAATTTTGTATCGACCTGAACAACTGTCAAGTCACACACCAAAAACGTCTATTATAGGATAGGAATTTTGTTGCTTCCCTCCAACCCCAATTGTAATCAAATTCTGACAAAAGAGTGAATTACCAGAGTGATCAATCGCCTGAAGGACTTGAAATCACATTGATCAATCTACATTCTTCCTCAGGTATTTACTTTGAAACCGGGTTTGCCATGTTGCTTACAGAAGAGAAATGCTAGAAGCAGAAACTTCAGGTCTCTAACAAGTCCAAAGTCAAACAAATTCAGAAGTTACTTACTGTTCATTTCACTAACCAAGCAAAAACTAATCAAGGAAACTCACATGTGGGGAAATCCTCAAATTTTTGCAGTCCCAACTTAGAACTGAGAGAACTAAGTGAAAGTAGCACATTTCTTCTACGCACCGCAACGGTCTTGTATGAAAGAAAAATAAGAGTGTCACTTGGCTTCACCATGTACCTATATTTTGTTAGCACCACGACGCAAGTTGAGAGGTGAGAGGTGATTCATTTTTCAAGAGAATTAGTCAAACTCTAATATCTTCACCATGTACTGAACTTTGTCGAGATGAGATGATTCAGTTGCTTAGTTTACAAAGGTTAGATGATCTGATTTGATCAATTTTCCACTTAAACTAAATATCATTAAACTTCGGTTCAACTAAGCAGGGTGACATTCTGGGAGGCGTGGTGACCTTTTCCTCAGAGGTAGTTTTATGTTTCTTGCTTTTCACCTCTATATTTTGAGTACCACCCAAATATATTTAACAAGAAATACTTACAGTACTAAACCTGACCATTCCTTGAGAATACACAACAGGAATCATCAATATTTTCAACAACGGCCTGGTTGCCTCTAATGAGAACCACACATATTGAGTTTCCTTCTTATAGGGGCCCAAGATAAGGTGCCTGCAAAATAAGTCCCAAACTAAGGTACAATACGGAAACAAATATCCAAAATTAGTGTTAAAAAATATGCTATAAAGCAGTGAATGCCAACACTCTATTCTGCCCATTTTATAATCAAGAAAAGCACCAAGAGAGCACAAAGCCAAGTAATGCATAGCAGATGAGTAAGTGGTCCTAGAAATGACAATACCTTTACAATTTAAAAATCAAAGATATCAAGAACATGTTGTGTCTACAAGTACATATGCACTTTAATTGCTTACTTCTAGGCTTCAACATGTAATCTATTTCCAGGAACCTCGTTCAGCTAGCAAGATTTCTCACACAATATTATTTTTAGAACCATATAGACTCAGTAACAATCAAAGTCAAATAATGGTTGCCTGTGGTGGACAATCACAGTAACAAGCTTTCTAGACTCGGCAACAATATTGTCAAGCATATGAGTATCTTTGTTTTGATAATCAGGATACATGTGGTGGATAAACAGGTGCAGGAGCTCATTATTTAGGTGAGTGCAGATTTCCAAGTATGAGCACAAGAAACTCTTCTGTTGTAATACACTCTAGCTATGCCTGAAACAAATAGGATTATTGGAGGCTTGCTCAACAAATTGTTACCCGAGTATTCACCTTCGTCCATTTTGAACAAATGGGCTGGATAGATTAGTTAGTACTTCCAAAATGAAAATAAGATCACATGTGAAGAAAATATTATCCAAACCTTCTTTCCCCGACACTATGAGAAATTTAGCTCTCTCACATATATAGATGAATGCATTATGAGAAAGTTTATCCCAACCATGAGAGATTGAGATTTATTCAATAGGATAGATAAAACTTATAAGCAACCATTTTAGAAATGTAATAAAGACCTAAAGTGCACTCTCAAGTTACCTTTACCATAGTTTCTACAAAGGCCAATCCAATACCTCCCTGAATTGTTTAGCCCAGCACTGCTGGCCTCTTTTCCTTCATCCCTATCACCCCGCAATGTAGGAAACTCCACTGAAATATTAAGATGTATATAAAAATCAGAATTCAAGCAGTTAGAATTTAGTAATGAACAATTAGGGTACTGCATAATATATTGCAATAGCTCATTAGGGTTAGGCCTCCGCAGTGAAGATGTCTTAGAAAATTACTGAAAGTGGCTATCAACCATGAATAAAATCGTTTCTCGCTTCATGGGCCAACTCTTACCAGAAACAGTGTGTGCTTCTGAATTCAGCGTGCAGAATACTACAGGCCGCATGTCAGTTTATTGCTTGCTGAACATACCACCACTAGTAGAAAACATGGCTAACGTTCGGTCCTGGCCAGCCCATTAGTCCTGGTTCTTCAAGAACCGGGACCCATGGGGGGTATTAGACCCGGTTCGTGAGCCCAGGGGGCCGGCCGGGCCTCGTCGGCATTGGTCCCGGTTCGTGTGGAACCATTTGTCCCGGTTCAAGCCACGAACAGATGTGGAATGGAAATGGTGTATGTGTGTGGGATGAGCACAGACAGGAGGAATTTAACCTACACGCGTTGTTGTTTGTAACCATCAACGATTGGACCGCTCTCAGTAACCTTTCAGGACAGACAAACAAGGGATACCATGCATGCACACACTGTTTAGCTGACACCGAAAGTATATACCTGGAAGCTGCAGGAAGAATGTGTACCTGGGCCATCGTCGATTTCTTCCGACCAACCATCAATGTTGAAAGAAAGGCAAGCATTTCAAAGGCGAGGCAGATCATCGGAAGAACCCGCCATGCGTACCAGTGATCACGTACTTGCCATGGTCAATGATTTACACGTAATCTTTGGAAAGGGTCTTGGCGGATTAGCTGTTCCGAGTGACGTTGAGGGACATGCACCTATGTGGAAGAAGAAATCTATATTTTGGGACCTACCCTACTGGAAAGACCTAAAGGTCCGCTCTTCGATCGACGTGATGCACGTGACGAAGAACCTTTGCGCGAACCTGCTAAGCTTCTTGGGCATGTATGGGAAGACAAAAGATACAGCTGAGGCATGGGAGGACCTGCAATGTTTGCACGAAAAAGACGGCATGCCTCCAAAGTAGTACGAAGGTCCTGCCAGCTACGCTCTTACCAAAGAAGAGAAGGAAATCTTCTTTGAATGCCTGCTTAGTATGAAGGTCCCGACTGGCTTCTCGTCGAATATAAAGGGAATAATAAATATGGCAGAGAAAAAGTTTCAGAACCTAAAGTCTCATGACTGCCACATGATTATGACGTAACTGCTTCCGGTTGCATTGAGGGGGCTTCTACCGGAAAATGTCCGATTAGCCATTGTGAAGCTATGTGCATTCCTCAATGCAATCTCTCAGAAGGTGATCGATCCAGAAATCATACCAAGGCTAAGGATTGATGTGGTGCAATGTCTTGTCAGTTTCGAGCTGGTGTTCCCACCATCCTTCTTCAATATCATGACACACGTCCTAGTTAATCTAGTTGATGAGATTGTCATTCTGGGCCCCATATTTCTACACAATATGTACCCCTTTCACTACAAGAAATATGTCAACTAGTGACCTTCTGTCAGTGACCCTGGAAGAATTGGTCATAGATCTATGACCATTTGAGACCAATTGGTCAAAAGCTGTTCGGGGGGCTCCAAACCCTAAACCATTGCGACCATTTTGGTCAGAAAGGTCGTAATTTCCTTACACGAAATGGTCACAAAGCAAACAGTGCAGGTCCGCTGCCTTATTTCTAGTTGTTAACGACCAATATAGATGTTCATAGCCTTGTAGATTGTGGTGGGTTGTGATGACTAGGCGCCATCTCATCAGTTTTGCCTATGTGTCATGTCCATGTGTCAATTTTTGCCCTAGGTTGTGAAGCAACCTATATTTCTGTGATTCCAAAAATTCCCAAAAAATTCTCATAAATTATTTGGATCATATCTTCATCAAATATGTCAAAAGCCTTCCTTTCCTAGTTCAAAAATAACTCAACAATATTCATTTTCCTATCTTGTTCAGAGGAGCACTTTGTGAAGGAAGTGTTATTTATATATTCTTGATTTCCCTAAATATTTGTGAAGATAGTCTTCTTAGTAACTGATCATCCTCAGCCAAAACTCACGCCCAATAGCCATGTGCATTTCGTGTACCGCAAATCAAACACTTGGCTGCTTATTCATGTTTGAGCATCGATCGGTCTCCTCGTGAGAATCTTATGTTGTGATTTTCTTCCTACAACCTAATTGGGGAGTGCCCAACCCACTAGACATGCCTAGGCCTCCCAGAACACATGGCAATGCCACGGTCACGCAGTGACCACGCGTCGGGCATGGGAGCTTACGCGCTCTAGAGTTGGGGCCCTTGGCCACCGTCCAAACCTCGATGTCTCGCCATAAAACTATGTATTTCTGATTAAATAGATACTTATTTACCTAGAAATGATTTTTGGAAACAATAAAGAGCAAACTATGAGGCAGCTGCAGTTCAAATTTGACCCGCTTCCACCTGAATCGACGGGAATATGTCTTTTTCACCAGAGATGGATCAAAACGTTTTACACCCAACCATTTTGTCAATTTTCATTAAATATGGCCTAGTATTTTATAAAATTGATTAGGTCCAATTTTGCAACAAATATATGGTAGGTCCTTCACAAAAAAACTCATTTCGGGCACTCGGAAAATGGAAAATGTAATTTCCGTGAAAAGAAAATGAAAAGTCCCTTAGGCAACATTGTTTGGAATTCCAAGATGCACCCTTGTGCACAATATGAGATCATTTGAACAAACTATGCCATGAATGTGGCCATAAGATTGATCATTTGGCTTGAAAGCCATGAATCTTCACACATGATAGCTCATTTCTGAGAACACTTTTTAAAATAATTACCGTATTACAAGTTTATTATTTTTCCTGGAAACTTGGTCACATATAATGACACAATGCGAAGGTTTTCCAATTTTTTGATTTTTTTTGAATTTTTTATGCCCGTTTCAAAATGCGGTCAAAACGGCGGGCTTGACCGTTCCTAGCTAGTGGTTGAATCTTGGAAACTTTTGGTGTTTCTATGATAAAATAGATACTTATGTACCTATAAATGATTTTTGGAAAAAATAAATAGCAAACTATGAGGCAGCTGCAGTTCAAATTTGACCCGTTTCCAACTGAATCGACGGAAATTTGTCTTTTTCACCAGAGGTGGATCAAAACTTTTTACACCCAACCATTTTGTCAATTGTGCATTAAACATGGCCTAGTATTTTATAAAATTGATTTGGTCCATTTTTGCAACAATTATTTGGTAGTTCCTTCACAAAAAAACCTCATTTCGGGCACTCGGAAAATGGAAAATGAATTTTCCGTGCAAAGAAAATGAAAACTTCCTTAGGCAACATTATTTGGAATTCCAAGATGCACCCTTGTGAACAATATGAGATCATTTGAACAAACTATGCCATGAATGTGGCCATAAGATTGATCATTTGACTTGAAAGCCATGAATCTTCACGCATGATAGCTCATTTCTGAGAACACTTTTTAAAATAATCTACGGAATAAAAAGTTTATTTTTTTCCTGGAAACTTGGTCACATATAATGACACAATGTGAAGGTTTTCCAATTTTTTGATTTTTTTTGAATTTTTTATGCCCGTTTCAAAATGCGGTCAAAACGGCGGGCTTGACCGTTCCTAGCTAGTGGTTGAATCTTGGAAAACTTTTGGTGTTTATATGATAAAATAGATACTTATGTACCTAGAAATTGTTTTTGGAAAAAATAAATAGCAAACTATGAGGCAGCTGCAGTTCAAATTTGACCCGTTTCCATCTGAATCGTCGGGAATTTGTCTTTTTCACCACAGGTGGATCAAAACTTTTTACACCCAACCATTTTGTCAATTGTGCATTAAACATGGCCTAGTATTTTATAAAATTGATTAGGTCCATTTTTGCAACAATTATTTGGTAGTTCCTTCACAAAAAAACCTCATTTCGGGCACTCGGAAAATGGAAAATGAATTTTCCGTGCAAAGAAAATGAAAACTTCCTTAGGCAACATTGTTTGGAATTCCAAGATGCACCCTTGTGCACAATATGAGATCATTTGAACAAAATATGCCATGAATGTGGCCATAAGATTGATCATTTGGCTTGAATGCCATGAATCTTCATGCATGATAGCTCATTTCCGAGAACACTTTTTAAAAATAATTACCGTATTACAAGTTTATTATTTTTCCTGGAAACTTGGTCACATATAATGACACAATGTGAAGGTTTTCCAATTTTTTGATTTTTTTTGAATTTTTTATGCCCGTTTCAAAATGCGGTCAAAACGGCGGGCTTGACCGTTCCTAGCTAGTGGTTGAATCTTGGAAAACTTTTGGTGTTTCTATGATAAAATAGATACTTACGTACCTAGAAATTGTTTTTTGGAAAAAATAAATAGCAAACTATGAGGCACCTGCAGTTCAAATTTGACCCGTTTCCATTTGAATCATCGGGAATTTGTCTTTTTCACCATAGGTGGATCAAAACTTTTTACACCCAACCATTTTGTCAATTGTGCATTAAACATTGCCTAGTATTTTATAAAATTGATTAGGTCCATTTTTGCAACAATTATTTAGTAGTTCCTTCACAAAAAAAACCTCATTTCGGGCACTCGGAAAATGGAAAATGAATTTTCCGTGCAAAGAAAATGAAAACTTCCTTAGGAAACATTGTTTGGAATTGCAAGATGCACCCTTGTGCACAATATGAGATCATTTGAACAAACTATGCCATGAATGTGGCCATAAGATTGATCATTTGGCTTGAAAGCCATGAATCTTCACGCATGATAGCTCGTTTCTGAGAACACTTTTTTAAAATAATTGTCGTATCACAAGTTTATTATTTTTCCTGAGAATTTGGACACATATAATGACACAATGCGAAGGTCTCCCAATTTTTTGATTTTTTTGAATTTTTTATGCCCGTTTCAAAATGCGGTCAAAACGGCGGGCTTGATCGTTCCTAGCTAGTGGTTGAATCTTGGAAAACTTTTGGTGTTTCTATGATAAAATAGATACTTATGTACCTAGAAATGGTTTTTGGAAAAAATAAATAGCAAACTATGAGGCAGGTGCAGTTCAAATTTGACCCGTTTCCATCTGAATCGTCGAGAATTTGTCTTTTTCACCACAGGTGGATGAAAATTTTTTACACCCAACCATTTTGTCAATTGTGCATTAAACATGGCCTAGTATTTTATAAAATTGATTAGGTCCATTTTTGCAACAATTATTTGGTAGTTCCTTCATAAAAAAACCTCATTTCGGGTACTCGGAAAATGGAAATTGAATTTTCCGTGCAAAGAAAATGAAAACTTCCTTAGGCAACATTGTTTGGAATCCCAAGATGCACCCTTGTGCACAATATGAGATCATTTGAACAAACTATGCCATGAATGTGGCCATAAGATTGATCATTTGGCTTGAAAGCCATGAATCTTCACGCATGATAGCTCGTTTCTAAGAACACTTTTTTTCAAATAATTGTCATATTACAAGTTTAATATTTTTCTTGGGAATTTGGACACATATAATGACACAATGCGAAGGTCTCCCAATTTTTCGAATTTTTTTCAATGTTTTATGCCCGTTTCAAAATGCGGTCAAAACGGCGGGCTTGACCGTTCCTAGCTAGTGGTTGAATCTTGGAAAACTTTTGGTGTTTCTATTATAAAATAGATACTTATGTACCTAGAAATGGTTTTTGGAAAAAATAAATAGCAAACTATGAGGCAGCTGCAGTTCAAATTTGACCTGTTTCCAACTGAATCGGCGGGAATTTGTCTTTTTCACCACAGGTGGATCAAAACTTTTTACACCCAACCATTTTGTCAATTGTGCATTAAACATGGCCTAGTATTTTATAAAATTGATTAGGTCCATTTTTGCAACAATTATTTGCTAGTTGCTTCATAAAAAACCTCATTTCGAGCACTCAGAAAATGGAAAATGAATTTTCCGTGAAAAGAAAATGAAAACTTCCTTAGGCAACATTGTTTGGAATTCCAAGATGCACCCTTGTGCACAATATGAGATCATTTGAACAAACTATGCCATGAATGTGGCCATAAGATTGATCATTTGGCTTGAAAGCCATGAATCTTCACGCATGATAGCTCATTTCTGAGAACACTTTTTAAAAATAATTATCGTATTACAAGTTTATTATTTTTTCTTGGAAACTTGGTCACATATAATGACACAATGTGAAGGTTTTCCAATTTTTTGATTTTTTTGAATTTTTTATGCCCGTTTCAAAATGCGGTCAAAACGGCGGGCTTGACCGTTCCTAGCTAGTGGTTGAATCTTGGAAAACTTTTGGTGTTTCTATGATAAAATAGATACTTATGTACCTAGAAATGATTTTTGGAAAAAATAAATAGCAAACTATGAGGCAGCTGCAGTTCAAATTTGACCCGTTTCCACTAAATCGTCGGAATTTGTCTTTTTCACCAGAGGTGGATCAAAACTTTTTACACCCAACCATTTTGTCAATTGTGCATTAAACATGGCCTAGTATTTTATAAAATTGATTTGGTCCATTTTTGCAACAATTATTTGGTAGTTCCTTCACAAAAAAACCTCATTTCGGGCACTCGGAAAATGAAAATGAATTTTCCGTGCAAAGAAAATGAAAACTTCCTTAGGCAACATTGTTTGGAATTCCAAGATGCACCCTTGTGCACAATATGAGATCATTTGAACAAACTATGCCATGAATGTGGCCATAAGATTGATCATTTGGCTTGAAAGCCATGAATCTTCACGCATGATAGCTCATTTCTGAGAACACTTTTTTAAAATAATTACCGTATTACAAGTTTATTATTTTTCCTGGAAACTTGGTCACATATAATGACACAATGCGAAGGTTTCCCAATTTTTTGATTTTTTTTGAATTTTTTATGCCCGTTTCAAAATGCGGTCAAAACGGCGGGCTTGACCGTTCCTAGCTAGTGGTTGAATCTTGGAAAACTTTTGGTGTTTCTATGATAAAATAGATACTTATGTACCTAGAAATGATTTTTGGAAAAAATAAATAGCAAACTATGAGGCAGCTGCAGTTCAAATTTGACCCGTTTCCAACTGAATCGACGGAATTTGTCTTTTTCACCAGAGGTGGATCAAAACTTTTTACACCCAACCATTTTGTCAATTGTGCATTAAAATGGCCTAGTATTTTATAAATTGATTTGGTCCATTTTTGCAACAATTATTTGGTAGTTCCTTCACAAAAAAAACCTCATTTCGGGCACTCGGAAAATGGAAAATGAATTTTCCGTGCAAAGAAAATGAAAACTTCCTTAGGCAACATTGTTTGGAATTCCAAGATGCACCCTTGTGCACAATATGAGATCATTTGAACAAACTATGCCATGAATGTGGCCATAAGATTGATCATTTGGCTTGAAAGCCATGAATCTTCACGCATGATAGCTCATTTCTGAGAACACTTTTTTAAAATAATTACCGTATTACAAGTTTATTATTTTTCCTGGAAACTTGGTCACATATAATGACACAATGCGAAGGTTTCCCAATTTTTTGATTTTTTTGAATTTTTTATGCCCGTTTCAAAATGCGGTCAAAACGGCGGGCTTGACCGTTCCTAGCTAGTGGTTGAATCTTGGAAAACTTTTGGTGTTTCTATGATAAAATAGATACTTATGTACCTAGAAATGATTTTTGGAAAAAATAAATAGCAAACTATGAGGCAGCTGCAGTTCAAATTTGACCCGTTTCCAACTGAATCGACGAAATTTGTCTTTTTCACCAGAGGTGGATCAAAACTTTTTACACCCAACCATTTTGTCAATTGTGCATTAAACATGGCCTAGTATTTTATAAAATTGATTTGGTCCATTTTTGCAACAATTATTTGGTAGTTCCTTCACAAAAAAACCTCATTTCGGGCACTCGGAAAATGGAAAATGAATTTTCCGTGCAAAGAAAATGAAAACTTCCTTAGGCAACATTGTTTGGAATTCCAAGATGCACCCTTGTGCACAATATGAGATCATTTGAACAAACTATGCCATGAATGTGGCCATAAGATTGATCATTTGGCTTGAATGCCATGAATCTTCACGCATGATAGCTCATTTCTGAGAACACTTTTTAAAAATAATTACCTATTACAAGTTTATTATTTTTCCTGGAAACTTGGTCACATATAATGACACAATGTGAAGGTTTTCCAATTTTTGATGTTTTTTGAATTTTTTATGCCCGTTTCAAAATGCGGTCAAAACGGCGGGCTTGACCGTTCCTAGCTAGTGGTTGAATCTTGGAAAACTTTTGGTGTTTCTATGATAAAATAGATACTTATGTACCTAGAAATTGTTTTTGGAAAAAATAAATAGCAAACTATGAGGCAGCTGCAGTTCAAATTTGACCCGTTTCCACTAAATCGTCGGAATTTGTCTTTTTCACCACAGGTGGATCAAAACTTTTTACACCCAACCATTTTGTCAATTGTGCATTAAACATGGCCTAGTATTTTATAAAATTGATTAGGTCCATTTTTGCAACAATTATTTGGTAGTTCCTTCACAAAAAAATCTCATTTCAGGCACTCGGAAAATGGAAAATGAATTTTCCGTGCAAAGAAAATGAAAACTTCATTAGGAAACATTGTTTGGAATTCCAAGATGCACTCTTGTGCACAATATGAGATCATTTGAACAAACTATGCCATGAATGTGGCCATAAGATTGATCATTTGGCTTGAAAGCCATGAATCTTCACGCATGATAGCTCGTTTCTGAGAACACTTTTTTAAAATAATTACCGTATTACAAGTTTATTATTTTTCCTGGGAATTTGGACACATATAATGACACAATGCGAAGGTCTCCCAATTTTTTGAATTTTTTTGAATTTTTTATGCCCGTTTCAAAATGCGGTCAAAACGGCGGGCTTGATCGTTCCTAGCTAGTGGTTGAATCTTGGAAAACTTTTGGTGTTTCTATGATAAAATAGATAGTTATGTACCTAGAAATTTGTTTTGGAAAAAATAAATAGTAAACTATAAGGCAGCTGCAGTTCAAATTTGACCTGTTTCCATCTGAATCGTCGGGAATTTGTCTTTTTCACCACAGGTGAATCAAAACTTTTTACACCCAACCGTTTTGTCAATTGTGCATTAAACATGGCCTAGTATTTTATAAAATTTATTAGGTCCATTTTTGCAACAATTATTTGGTAGTTCCTTCATAAAAAACCTCATTTCAGGCACTCGGAAAATGGAAAATGAATTTTCCGTGCAAAGAAAATTAAAACTTCCTTAGGCAACATTGTTCGGAATTGCAAGATGCACCCTTGTGCACAATATGAGATCATTTGAACAAACTATGTCAAGAATGTGGCCATAAGATTGATCATTTGGCTTGAAAGCCATGAATCTTCACGGATGATAGCTCGTTTCTGAGAACACTTTTTTAAAATAATTGCCGTATTACAAGTTTATTATTTTTCCTGGGAATTTGGACACATATAATGACACAATGCGAAGGTCTCCCAATTTTTTGAATTTTTTTGAATTTTTTATGCCCGTTTCAATATGCGGTCAAAACGACACGCTTGATCATTCCTAGCTAGTGGTTGAATCTTGGAAAACT
This sequence comes from Triticum aestivum, assembly GCF_018294505.1. Classification (NCBI taxonomy): domain Eukaryota; kingdom Viridiplantae; phylum Streptophyta; class Magnoliopsida; order Poales; family Poaceae; genus Triticum; species Triticum aestivum. The sequence continues at coordinate 651,684,838 of NC_057804.1, forward strand.
TTTGGTGTTTCTATGAGAAAATAGATACTTATGTACGTAGAAATGGTTTTTGGAAAAAATAAATGGCAAACTATGAGGCAGCTGCAATTCAAATTTGACCCGTTTCCATCTGAATCGTCGGGAATTTGTCTTTTTCACCACAGGTGGATCAAAACTTTTTACACCCAACCATTTTGTCAATTGTGCATTAAACATGGCCTAGTATTTTATAAAATTGATTAGGTCCATTTTTGCAACAATTATTTGCTAGTTCCTTCATAAAAAAACCTCATTTTGGGCACTCAAAAAATGGAAAATGAATTTTCCATTCAAAGAAAATGAAAACTTCCTTAGGCAACATTGTTTGGAATTCCAAGATGCACCCTTGTGCACAATATGAGATCATTTGAACAAACTATGCCATGAATGTGGCCATAAGATTGATCATTTGGCTTGAAAGCCATGAATCTTCACGCATGATAGCTCGTTTCTGAGAACACTTTTTTAAGATAATTGCCATATTACAAGTTTAATATTTTTCTTGGGAATTTGTACACATATAATGACACAATGTGAAGGTTTTCCAATTTTTTGATTTTTCTGAATTTTTTATGCCCGTTTCAAAATGCGGTCAAAACGGCGGGCTTGACCGTTCCTAGCTAGTGGTTTATTCTTGGAAAACTTCTGGTGTTTCTATGATAAAATAGATACTTATGTTCCTAGAAATTGTTTTTGGAAAAAATAAATAGCAAACTATGAGGCAGCTGCAGTTCAAATTTGACCCGTTTCCATCTGAATTGTCGGGAATTTGTCTTTTTCACCACAGGTGGATCAAAACTTTTTACACCCAACCATTTTGTCAATTGTGCATTAAACATGGCCTAGTATTTTAGAAAATTGATTAGGTCCATTTTTGCAACAATTATTTGGTAGTTGCTTCACAAAAAAACCTCATTTCGGGCACTCGGAAAATGGAAAATGAATTTTCCGTGCAAGGAAAATGAAAACTTCCTTAGGAAACATTGCTTGGAATTCCAAGATGCACCCTTGTGCACAATATGAGATCATTTGAACAAACTATGCCATGAATGTGGCCATAAGATTGATCATTTAGCTTGAAAGCCATGAATCTTCAGGCATGATAACACGTTTCTGAGAACAGTTTTTTAAAATAATTGCCGTATTACAAGTTTATTATTTTTCCTGGGAATTTGGACACATATAATGACACAATGCAAAGGTCTCCCAATTTTTTGAATTTTTTTGAATTTTTTATGCCCGTTTCAAAATGCGGTCAAAACAGCGGGCTTGATCCTTCCTAGCTAGTGGTTGAATCTTGGAAAACTTTTGGTGTTTCTATGATAAAATAGATACTTATGTACCTAGAAATTGTTTTTGGAAAAAATAAATAGCAAACTATGAGGCAGATGCAGTTCAAATTTGACCCGTTTCCATCTGAATCGTCGGGAATTTGTCTTTTTCACCACAGGTGGATCAAAACTTTTTCACCCAACCATTTTGTCAATTGTGCATTATATATGGCCTAGTATTTTATAAAATTGATTTGGTCCATTTTTGCAACAATTATTTGGTAGTTCCTTCACAAAAAACCTCATTTGGGCACTCGGAAAATGGAAAATGAATTTTCCGTGCAAAGAAAATGAAAACTTCCTTAGGCAACATTGTTTGGAATTCCAAGATGTACCCTTGTGCACAATATGAGATCATTTGAACAAACTATGCCATGAATGTGGCCATAAGATTGATCATTTGGCTTGAAAGCCATGAATCTTCACGCATGATAGCTCATTTCTGAGAACACTTTTTTAAAATAATTACCGTATTACAAGTTTATTATTTTTCCTGGAAACTTGGTCACATATAATGACACAATGCGAAGGTTTCCCAATTTTTTGATTTTTTTGAATTTTTATGCCCGTTTCAAAATGCGGTCAAAACGGCGGGCTTGACCGTTCCTAGCTAGTGGTTGAATCTTGGAAAACTTTTGGTTTTCTATGATAAAATAGATACTTATGTACCTAGAAATGATTTTTGGAAAAAATAAATAGCAAACTATGAGGCAGCTGCAGTTCAAATTTGACCCGTTTCCAACTGAATCGGCGGAAATTTGTCTTTTTCACCAGAGGTGGATCAAAACTTTTTACACCCAACCATTTTGTCAATTGTGCATTAAATATGGCCTAGTATTTTATAAAATTGATTTGGTCCATTTTTGCAACAATTATTTGGTAGTTCCTTCACAAAAAAACCTCCTTTTGGGCACTCGGAAAATGAAAAATGAATTTTCCGTGCAAAGAAAATGAAAACTTCCTTAGGCAACATTGTTTGGAATTCCAAGATGCACCCTTGTGCACAATATGAGATCATTTGAACAAACTATGCCATGAATGTGGCCATAAGATTGATCATTTGGCTTGAAAGCCATGAATCTTCACGCATGATAGCTCATTTCTGAGAACACTTTTTTAAAATAATTACCGTATTACAAGTTTATTATTTTTCCTGGAAACTTGGTCACATATAATGACACAATGCGAAGGTTTTCCAATTTTTTGATTTTTTTTGAATTTTTTATGCCCGTTTCAAAATGCGGTCAAAACGGCGGGCTTGACCGTTCCTAGCTAGTGGTTGAATCTTGGAAAACTTTTGGTGTTTCTATGATAAAATAGATACTTATGTACCTAGAAATGATTTTTGGAAAAAATAAAGAGCAAACTATGAGGCAGCTGCAGTTCAAATTTGACCCGTTTCCAACTGAATCGACGACAATTTGTCTTTTTCACCAGAGGTGGATCAAAACTTTTTCACCCAACCATTTTGTCAATTGTGCATTATATATGGCCTAGTATTTTATAAAATTGATTTGGTCCATTTTTGCAACAATTATTTGGTAGTTCCTTCACAAAAAAACCTCCTTTTGGGCACTCGGAAAATGGAAAATGAATTTTCCGTGCAAAGAAAATGAAAACTTCCTTAGGCAACATTGTTTGGAATTCCAAGATGCACCCTTGTGCACAATATGAGATCATTTGAACAAACTATGCCATGAATGTGGCCATAAGATTGATCATTTGGCTTGAAAGCCATGAATCTTCACGCATGATAGCTCATTTCTGAGAACACTTTTTTAAAATAATTACCGTATTACAAGTTTATTATTTTTCCTGGAAACTTGGTCACATATAATGACACAATGCGAAGGTTTCCCAATTTTTTGATTTTTTTTGAATTTTTTATGCCCGTTTCAAAATGCTGTCAAAACGGCAGGCTTGATCGTTCCTAGCTAGTGGTTGAATCTTGGAAAATTTTTGGTGTTTCTATGAGAAAATAGATACTTATGTACCTAGAAATGGTTTTTGGAAAAAAATAAATAGCAAACTATGAGGCAGCTGCAGTTCAAATTTGACCCGTTTCCAACTGAATCGCGGAATTTGTCTTTTTCACCAGAGGTGGATCAAAACTTTTACACCCAACCATTTTGTCAATTGTGCATTATAAATGGCCTAGTATTTTATAAAATTGATTTGGTCCATTTTTGCAACAATTATTTGGTAGTTCCTTCACAAAAAAACCTCCTTTCGGGCACTCGAAAATGGAAAATGAATTTTCCGTGCAAAGAAAATGAAAACTTCCTTAGGCAACATTGTTTGGAATTCCAAGATGCACCCTTGTGCACAATATGAGATCATTTGAACAAACTATGCCATGAATGTGGCCATAAGATTGATCATTTGGCTTGAAAGCCATGAATCTTCACGCATGATAGCTCGTTTCTGAGAACACTTTTTTAAAATAATTACCGTATTACAAGTTTATTATTTTTCCTGGAAATTGGTCACATATAATGACACAATGCGAAGGTTTCCCAATTTTTTGAATTTTTTTGAATGTTTTATGCCCGTTTCAAAATGCGGTCAAAACGGCGGGCTTGACCGTTCCTAGCTAGTGGTTGAATCTTGGAAAACTTTTGGTGTTTCTATGATAAAATAGATACTTATGTACCTAGAAATGGTTTTTGGAAAAAATAAATAGCAAACTATGAGGCAGCTGCAGTTCGAATTTGACTTGTTTCCAACTGAATCGGTGGGAATTTGTCTTTTTCACCACAGGTGGATCAAAACTTTTTACACCCAACCATTTTGTCAATTGTGCATTAAACATGGCCTAGTATTTTATAAAATTGATTAGGTCCATTTTTGCAACAATTATTTGCTAGTTGCTTCACAAAAAAACCTCATTTCGGGCACTCGGAAAATGGAAAATGAATTTTCCGTGAAAAGAAAATGAAAACTTCCTTAGGTAACATTGTTTGGAATTCCAAGATGCACCCTATTGCACAATATGAGATCATTTGAACAAACTATGCCATGAATGTGGGCATAAGATTGATCATTTGGCTTGAAAGCCATGAATCTTCACGCATGATAGCTCGTTTCTGAGAACACTTTTTTTAAAATAATTGCCGTATTACAAGTTTATTATTTTTCCTGGGAATTTGGCCACATATAATTACACAATGCGAAGGTCTCCCAATTTTTTGATTTGTTTTGAATTTTTTATGCCCGTTTCAAAATGCGGTCAAAACGGCGGGCTTGACCGTTCCTAGCTAGTGGTTGAATCTTGAAAAAAATTTGATGTTTCTCTGATTAAATAGATACTTATGTACCTAGAAATGATTTTTGGAAAAAATAAAGAACAAACTATGAGGCAGCTACAGTTCAAATTTGACCCGCTTCGTGCTCGATCGACGGAAATTTGTCTATTTCAACAGAGATGGACCAAAGCTTTTGGCACCCAACTATTTGGTCATTTGTGCATTAAATATGGCCTAATATTTTATAAAATTGATTTCATCCAATTTTGCAATAAATATATTGTAGGTACTTCACAAAAAAACTCATTTTGGGCACTCGAAAAGGGAAAATGTTTTTTTTGCAAAAAACTCATTTCCGACGTCACCTTTTTAAAGATATTTATCTTATTCCATGTTGTTATTTTTTCTGAAAACTTGTTCAAATTTTGGTGATACAATGAGAAGGTTTTCCATTTTTTTAGAATTTCTCAGATCATAAAGTAGCTTAAATGATTTTAACACATTATTTTATGTCAACTACGACCAATTTAGATGGTCATAAAATCATACTGCATTCTGATTGGTCCGTGGACATATCACGCGGATCGTGCATCCAACATCGTCGGATGCTCGGGGATCCAACGGCTGTCCTCGAACCATCCACACCAACCCCGAAACCCTAGCTATGTCCTCCGGGTCAATTTCCATCCACCCCCACCTCCTTTCTTTCCCTCGCTCACCCGCGCAAACCCTAGCTCCTCTCGATCTCGTCCCCTTCGTCCCCGCCAGCTCCCCTCGATCTCGTCGGAGCGGGCGGAGATCGGGCCGCGACGATTCCCCACCCCACCCAGCCACAACGCCATGCCCATCCGCATCCATCCGCATCCCCACTCCTCCGCCTCACCCATCCGCATCCCCACTCCAAGATCCAATCCAAGGGGTTGCTCTTCTTGGCGTTCGCCTTCGCGGCACCGAGGGCCGCGCCGCCGCGGCCAGGAGGGTCTCACTCAGCGGGGCCGCACCCGCGACCTGCTACCCCGCGCCTGCACCAACTCCGGCGTTGCGACCAGGAGGGTCTCGCTCTGCGGGGCCGCACCCACGACCTGCTACCCCGCGCCCGCACCAACTCCGGCGCTGCTCCAGCCGCCGCTCCCGCCCCAGCACCGGCGCCAAGGCCGTCCCCGCCCACCAGGTCTGGGATCCTGCCGCGGGGTTCGTCGTCAAGGTCCCCGCCGTCTCCGAGTTCTTTGTTAAGGTCCCCGCACATCCTCTCCTCACCCCCCAAGATCGGAATCGGTGCCTCCCTCCGCCGCCGGCCGCCATGTCGCCGTCTCTGCTCGGGGTCAGCTCCCCTCCCTCGCCCTCTTTCCTCTCTTTCTTGTTGTGCTATTTTTTGTTTCATCCAACTGATTCTCCTACTCATATCTTGCCCTGTTGTGCTATTTTTTGTTTTTGTTTTAGAGAATTCCTGTTAGGCGGTTGGTTGTATACAATTCCTGTTAGGCTGTTATTACTCTCGTGTGTGATGCATTGTAGAAGCACGGTTAGTTTGTTGTGAATGGAACCAAAGACCAAGATGATTGATGCCATGTTAGTTCTTTCGCCCGTATCCTCATTGTGGCAAGCAAGAAAAATGCAGGTGTATAGAAGGCTCAGTTTCATTTGACAATGTTCCTTACAACTGACTGACATTGTTGATGTAGGATGGAGTTTGTTTATTTAACTGCCTGCCATATGATGTAGTTGGTACAGATAAAGCATTGTGTTCTCATAAATAAATCTCAGAACTATGCAGAATTTATCATAGCGCTTCTGCTCAATTTCTATACTATGGCTACACATTGATGTGTGTTGTTTGTTTCTTACTGGCAGCTGTGGATACTGTGGCTACACATTGAACTTGAGCTCCTCAACACGGAACATGGACAACATTGGATCCAAGTACGGGAAGCAGATCAGGAAAGGCATCGTCTCATTCTTTGCGATTTTCTCTATTGTGTGCCTTGAAAAGCATGGTTGCAACCATTCCTAACTTTGATCTTGTTCGATTTGGATTTGGATGCAGCAGGTGCTCTGCTCTTGCGCATGTCTGGTCGCGTCTCTGGTGCAGTGGTGCTTCTTGAGGTGACTGGCGTGACGGCGGCTGTGTATGGCGGTGACCACAAGGTGACTGATGTTGATTTTTTCTGCACAAAGTATGCTCCAGGGTTCAGTTCAGTGTCATGTAGTAATGCATCGGTATATTTGTACAAGTATGGCAATACAACATTTCTCAAATGTATAAAAGAATAATAATACTCCCTCTGATCCATATTAATTGTCGCTGATAATCAGGATCGTAGGGAGTAACTATTTTATGCTTCACAACTTGTCCAAATTATAAAAGATGGACATCTCATTTTCTCCTGTTGTCGTATCTTTTCCTTCTATTCTTCCGAATATCTTACCTCAGACACTTAGACCAAATGATCTTCTTCACGCACATTCCTTTTGATTTCTCATTGGTTCTGGTGCAATAAAGCATGTAGGCAGCAGGTGAGGAGGGGACAACATGCAACTTCTAGTCCCTCTGATCTGTTATTTAAAAAATTGGCTGCAGAATCCCCTCCATCTCTCTTATCAATTTCACAGTGCCAACTGGGTAACCATACCAATATACAATCGCGTTGGGTGTAGCCTTTTGTCTTTTCCTGTAAATAAAAATGTTATTCCTGCACTCCGAGGTACGTGCTGGAGCTGCACTGGTAGGATTTATCCTATGTGTTCCTTGCTACTGCTATACAGCTTGACAAAATTACCAGCACATCAGAGGTGCCATGTAATTGTCCTTGTTAGCTTTGTACCATTATCTCCATTGTTCAAGGAAGCATTTTTAAGTGACGCTTAAGCGCTGAGCAATGGCAAAACACTTCTGTACCATTATCTCCGAATTACTTCTGTAGTTCTGCTTGGCTGCTTGCGCAATAATGGCAATATGCCATTATACCTCATTACTTTATTAGGGTCTGTTTGGGAAGCATTTGCGCAATAATGGTTTCTTGTCTTGATGTTTGAATTTCATTTCGCTTTGGCGCTTTTGCTGGTGATATAACTTCATTGATGTGTATGCGTGTGTGGCAGCCTGGAGCAGAAGAAGAAGGCGATTCCCTAATGCCAGGTGGCTGACTAGGCGGTGCTCATCAACGCCTACTGCCCCTCGCCCCCTAAAGCGCAACTACATGTATGCTTATACTTCCACCAAACTCAACAACCTCATCGATGGTCCGTGCTACTGCCTCCCGCAAGTGTTGATGTGTGTAGAGAAGCTGGTGAGTTGATGTGTAGCTGCATTTGCCTAATATAAGTGTAATCTAACTGCTCAGAGCTCAAGATAACCTGTGATATGACATGCTACGATACTAATTGGAACATTTCAGATGCCTGGGAGCCACCCGTCCTTAGTTTTTGCTTTGGTTACTCGTTGTGCTTTGTGATTAAGTGAGCTGTTGTAATCTCCATAGTAGCTTACAAGTTGGAATGCAAAATTGCTTGTGTCAATGATATCTGTAGTTGTGTCGTGTGTACTACTTTGAAACGTCGGTCTATGGCGAGTACCCATGACTGACTTGCTGTCACCTCGATTGAGAAATCTAAATGAAATTTATCTGAAATTTGAATTATTTTTGATACCTGACAGCCACTGAGTGTTTCTTGTGTAGATAGGGAAAGAAAAAAAATCGAATTTCAAACTTTCCATAGTCTAGACAAGCTGCTTACATGACTGACTATATGTCTTGTTAAATTGGAGGGTATGATTGCAATTTATGGTGGGTGGGAGTGACTGATGTTTTGCATGAAGATGGCAGATTTTATACCATTTCCTTGAATTTGTGTGACTCTTTTGATTTGATCTTGTTTCAATTTGATGTGGCGCATTTGGTGGTGATATAACTGTATCGTCGTGTGTGTGTTTCTTGCAGCCTGGGGCTGAAGCAGAAGCTGGTTCCTGAGTGCCATAGCTGACTAGTGGAGCTCGGCGACAAGCTGCAGATTTGTAGAACGGAGGACCCGGCTGGGCTGTTGACGGCAACCGAGGTATGCTCTCCTCCTCTCCTTGCGTCTGGATAGTTGCTAATTAATCTGAAGGCATTCAAAGTTGAAATATGTAGACTTGTTACCACCAAGTTAGAAGATTTTGCTTGGCTTGTTATTATGTTGTACAGAGTATATGTGAAGAAGAGAAAGATTGGAATTTGAAGAGGATGCTCTATGTAATAATGTCCAAAGTCTAGACAGGTTGCTAGATGTGACTGACTTACGTATCATATATCTCATGTTAAATTGAAGAGGATTTTGTTGTCATGTGTTTGCGTTGGAATATACTGTTCTTATATAGTCAATCTGTATAGGTCCTAGCGGCATCTTTTGCTAAGGAATATACTGTTTTCTCTCCTATGATGTTAATTATTAGTTGCACCTGCCCTTATGTTTACCACCTTCCTGTTTCCCCGTGGTTTCCGGGCGGCCGTTGTCCTGAACCTGCTGTTTGTTTGTTGGAGTTCAAGTAGAAGAACCCCAAGAACAAGTCGGTGGCCACTCATGAGCATTTTTCCATATGGTTTAATATGCAGACAACAAGAGAGCTAGTGATGCTATGTTAAAATTAATGTGTACTTGTCAATTCTAGCTTATATTTGTGTCTTGTGATCCTGTTCTAATTAATGTGTATACTACAGGCCCTTGTTTTCCTGTCTTAATGCATGCACAAAAGTCCAGTTATCTTATGAAAAATTGTTCGTGCATTTTTCAGTTTCTCAAATACAAAGTAGCTTGCTCCTTTCAGTTCATGCATTTTATTCATAACCATTTTGTTTTATAACATGCAGATGATTGCCTTCATTCATGTTTTGACGTGAGCTCTAGGCCAAAGTTGGAAGAAGCAAGGCATGCAGGACCTAGGCATGTATGCATGCTCTCTTATCCCTCCTGCTCCAAGGGAGATGCAGGACTGTTGTTGTAATGTTGGCCTTGGAATTTGGATGTACTGCTGATTTTGCTGAGAATTTGATGTATATGTCCTTGCTAACTTGTTATTCAAATGCTGGGAGTTATGTACATATTCTTAGAATAATATTGTTTACCTGAAATACATTTCTGTACTGGAAAATATATTGGCATTGAATCTGGTTTGTGGAATGGATACCTGACTTGTGGGACCCATTTATGAAAATAATTTGAGCAGTTTTGAAATTTCGGTCAAGTGGGCCCAATGTGTGATGACAAGTGGCACCCATTTGATTGGTGGGATAAGCTCTAAAATATAATGGGCCAAACAACGTTAAAAGGCCATGGCCCAGAAATAAACAAAAGGTCAAATTGTTGGGCTTGGCCCATGAAGTCAACCAAAATAATAGGAAAAAAATGTAGAAAGGATGAATTGTTGGGCTCGGCCCATATAAAACACCTAATCAGACCGGGCTGAATCTTGTCAACGACCTTTTCAATTGGTCGTAATTTTGCCACGTCAGATTGCCACGTCGGATCTGATGTGGCTTGGGCAGACAACCAGTGACCAAAACAAAAGGTCATGGGTTCAACGACCTTCTGTTTTGGTCGTAAACGTCTACGACCTTCTCACAGAGAAGGTCGCTATAGTCAGATTACGACCGCCAGCTTTTGACCTTCTGTTTTTGGTCACCAAAAGGTCGCAAATGAAAAATCATGACCTTTCAGTGACCAGTAGTGGTGGTCACAAGTTGACATATTTCTTGTAGTGTTTGAGAGGTTCATCGGAGTCCTAAAGAAATATGTCCGTAACCGCGCTAGGCCAGAAGGAAGCATCTCCATGGGCTATCAAACAGAGGATGTCATTGGGTTTTGTGTTGACTTCATTCCTGGCCTTAAGAAGATAGGTCTCCCTATATCGCGGTATGAGGGGAGACTGACTGGAAAAGGCACGCTTGGAGGGGAGACAATAATATGCAGGGACCGATATTCTTGGTATCAAGCACACTACACAGTTCTATAGAACTCTACCTTGGTGACCCCGTATGTCGATGAACACAAGAACAGTCTGCGCTCCAAACACCCGAAGCAGTGCGACGACTGGATTACATGTGAACACATCAGGACTTTCAGCAGTTGGTTGGAAACACGTCTCAGAGGTGAAAACACTGTTTGTGAGAGTTGTACTCGTTGTCCAGGGGACCATCTTCGTCTGTAATGATTTGGAAAGGATACGAGATAAATGGGAATACATTTTACATGATCGCCCAAGATCAAAAGAGCACCAACCAAAACAGCGGTGTCCACTTTGATGCAGCCACCGAGAGGGGAAAGGACACATATTATGGTTACATAGTGGACATGTGGGAACTTGACTACGGAGTAGATTTTTAAGTTCCCTTTATTTAAATGCAACTGGGTCAATCTGTCAGGAGGCGGGGTACAGGTAGACCCACAGTACGGAATGACAACAGTGGATCTGAACAATCTTGGGTACACTAACGAACCGTTCGTCCTAGCCAATGATGTGTCACAGGTTATCTATGTGAAGGACATGTCTACCAAACCAAGAAAAAGAAAAAATAAGGAAGAAAATACAACATACGATGAGCCAAAGCGCCACATAGTTCTTTCAGGAAAAAGGGACATCGTGGGAGTGAAGGGCAAGACAGACATGTCCGAAGATTATGAAAAGTTTCATGAAATTCCTCCCTTCAAAGTCAAGGCTGACCCAAGCATCCTGATAAATGATGAAGATTATCCATGGTTACGGCGCAATAAGGAAAGGACACAAGCGAAGAAAAAGTGAAGACTTTGTACACAACTATTATGATGATACCATGCCAACTTTCAACCTTTTCGTAGTTCATTTGAAATGCCTATTGTAACAGACAAGTTTCCATATGAAATCCTGATACTTCGAAAGAGATTGTCCGTTTTGTACATGAAGTGCATCCAGTTTTTGCCGTAACCCACTCAACTTTCTTGCACATGCTATGTGGATGAAATGATGATACCATGCCAACTTCCAACCTTTTCAGAGTTCCTTTGAAATGCTTTTCAATTTCAGGGTCTTATAGCTCAAAATAATCAGTAAATGCATGAAAAATAACAAATGAAGTCAGAAAGGTTTGAAAATTTATGATGTGGCTTTGAATGGTGCATTTTGAACACACAAAAAGTCAGGAGTTCAAATAAGTTTAAATAAATGAAATCCCTGTGTAACAGATGAGTCTCCATATGAAACCCTGATACTTCGAAAGAGATTGTCCATTTTGTACACGAAATGTATCCAGTTTTCCCATAACCCCGTCAACTTTTTAGCACATGCTATGTGGGTGAAATGATGATACCATGCCAACTTTCAACCTTTTCAGAGTTCATTTGAAATGCTTTTCAATTTCAAGGTCTTATAGCTAAAAAACCCAGTAAATGCTTTTATAAAACTCTAATAGCAAAAGGAATCAACTAAAAAGCTTATATAAACCTCTAGTATTTTTAAACTAAAATTATGTAAAATTTATGCAACTAAAATTATCAAAGTATTTTCTGTTCAAAACATGAAAAGCAGAAAGAATTATCATAAATATATATTTTTTAGAAACTTTAGTAGCAAAACGAATTTTCATAAAGATTTTTTTGATAGAAACTAAAAGAACAAAATCTGTTTTTGATATAATGATAAAACGCAATAATATTAAATAGCAGGAAAAAGAATCACTCAAAATATATTTTTATGGTGAAGTTATAATTATTCTGAGCTAAAAGCAAAAAGAATAAAAAAATAAAGCAAAAATCAAAAGAAAATAAATAGTTCAAAAAACAAAAAAATACTGGAAAAAAATAAAAAAATGCCGCCTAATGGGCCACACGGCCTGCATACGACTAGAAACCCATCTGTACATGGGCCAGGATGCAGGCCCGCAGGCCCAATAGGCCCAACACGTCAGTGACAAGGGTTGACAACTAATGCCTGCATATTAGAGAGGAGCTCAGCACCTGAGCTGCAACGCAGCTTATAAACAGGTGCTGAGCTCTCTCAGCTAGCGAGGTGGGACTAAACATCCCACCGCACCGTGCCAGCACAAGGCCTATGGTCCCGGTTGGTGCCACCAACCGGGACTAAAGGGTGGCATTGGTCCCGCTTGGTGGCATAAACTGGTACCAATGCCCCCCTTTAGTCCCGGTTGGTGGCACCAACCGGGACCAAAGGCCTCTGCTTCCCGCCCTTTGGGCTGCTGAAAAGAGGCCTTTAGTCTCGGTTGGTGCCACCAACCGGGACTAAAGGTCGCATTAGTCCCGGTTTGTCTCACTAACCGGGACCAAAGCGTCGTCTATATAACTGGCACTCGTCAAAATTTCGTTCAGTTTGTTCTTACCCGCCCCGACGCCGCCAGGCTGCCCATCTCCGCCTCGCCGTCACCGTCGTCGCCCCGCGTCGTCCCGCACCACCCCGACACTGTCGTCGCCCCCTGACGACCCACAAGTGTAGGGGATCTATTGTAGTCCTTTCGATAAGTAAGAGTGTTGAACCCAACGTGGAGCAGAAGGAAATGATAAGCGGTTTTCAGTAAGGTCTTCTCTGCAAGCACTAAAATTGTAGGTAATAGATAGTTTTGTGATAAGATAAATAGTAACAAGCAACAAGTAAATAAAGTAAATAAAGTGCAGCAAGGTGGCCCAATCCTTTATGTAGCAAAGGATAAGCCTGGACAATTCTAATAATAATAAAGGAGCTCCCGAGGACACATTGGGAATTATCGTCAAGCTAGTTTTCATCACGCTCATATGATTCGCGTTCGGTACTTTGATAATTTGATATGTGGGTGGACCGGTGCTTGGGTACTGCCCTTGGATGGACAAGCATCCCACTTATGATTCACTACAAGAAATATGTCAACTTGTGACCACCACTATTGGTCACTGAATGGTCACTGTTTTCAATTTGTGACCTTTTTGTGACCAAAAACATAAGGTCAAAAGCTAGCGGTCGTAAACTGACTATAGCGACCTTTCTTCTGGAATGGTCGTAAACGTTTATGACCAAAATACGTCTACTGTGGCGTTTTGTTCACTAGCAACCTCCCCAGGCCACGTAGGCATCCAGCGTGGCAATCTGATGTGGCACAAGATTCAGCCCGATCCAATTCGATTTTCTACATGGGCCGAGCCCAATAATTCGGCCTATTTGTGTTTTTTTCTCATATTAATTTTGGCTAGGTAGATGAGCCAAGCCCAACAATTAAGCCTTCTCATTTTGGGGTCGTGGCATTTTCTGCTAGAAAGTTTTAGTTTTTTTCAAATGGGTCCCAGATGTCAGGTTCAGGTACGTGGGTCCCAACTAGCAAGTTCATATTCTTCATATTTCAATTTAACAGTAAATAAATAACCAGTATTTAAATTGGCACAAACAAAAAACACACATAATACTCCAAATATTATCAGCCAGATTCAGTACAGAGCTCCTATTGTACAAATAACATATACTTTACAAGCTCTACACATAATAAGCTCTAACATATACAAGCTCTACACGTGATACTCCAAACATTCTCTAGAAGCTCTACACGTATGGCAATCACAGTTACAAGCTCCACATACAGTTACAAGCTATGTTACTCTTGTCAGGACTGGGCCAACAGAACGGTGATAGGCCTTGCTCCTCCTCCACCCAGGCGCGCATGCTTCTCCTCCACGCGCCTAGGTCAGGTCCAGCAGTAGCAGCGATCCAGGGGCGTTTCCAGCAGCATCGATCCAGGGGCGGTTGTGGGCGCATCCTACGGGAATCAACAGCAGGTCCTTCTTCTCCTGAAACAGCATCAACAACAACATCAACAACCGGTCAATAACAACATTAATAGCAGGTCAACAACAACATCATAAACTACAGCAGTTTGACATATTCCTTGGTGTTTGTTCATAGCATCAGTTTGACAGAGGCAACAACAGAGATTACAGAAGAATCGATATGACAGCAGCAACAACAATTTGGAACAACTTAATTTTAATCACTCCGAGCACAAATGGTTTCAGTTAATTTTAAGCTATTCCATTTAAGCTACTGGAATGTTCATTTCATGCCCAATGGTGATATTTACTCCGTAGCAACATTAATATAGGATAGCATTTCAGTAATTCGGAATTGGGATGGTCAGTTTTGTGCGCTAAATTTACATTCAGAAACTGAATGAATTTACGCACAGTGGAACTGAATGAATTTCAAATTATGTTGCACGCAAGAAGAGGAGCGGGAGTGCGCTCTAGCTAGTGTCCTTGTTAGCTTGTGCAAAACAAGCAACATTCATCAAGATTTATTCATGGAGTAAGAAGAAATACAGAGACAACATGATCATCTGATGATGGGCTAACCAATCAACGGCTTCGTTTGTCCAGATCACAGGCAGTGTGATAGAAGAAGAGACTACCTGGATATCCTCGTCGGCGGCACAGAGGTCGGGCGAGTCCTTGACAGCCTTGATGTGGTCAACGACGTTCAGCCTGTCGATGATGCGCTTGAGCGGGTGGACCAAGCGCTCCCACGCAGGCTCCACGCCCTTCTCAAGCTCCTCCAGCTCGCCCTCCTGCATACAGAGAAACTTCAAATGAGCTAGACTGAAACTCTTGTCAGTTGCCACCTACATAAAATAGTCAAGACTAGAGTCTAACTCAAATTAGGTATGCATTCTTCGGACGTTAAATGGAAGCTTTATATATGTATATATATATATATATATATATATATATATATATATATATATACAAACGGTTTATTCTGCTAATATTAGCAGAATAATTATTCTGCACACCACTTCGGCACTGCACGCTCAACAGAAGCGCACTGCATCATTTTGACGACGAGCACTGCAATAGAGACTAGTGAACTTCTCGTCGGAAAAAATTGCACGCGTTATTTTCTCGGTACTATTTACGCTCTAATTTTTTAACCGTTTATCGGAATGAGGCGGGTAATATAACATTGAAAAGCTATGGATTAGGCACAACTTCGACATGTTGAACACTTTTTGACATTTCACACGGTTTAAGAGCAGTTTTGAAAATAGTGCGGCGGATGACGAGTGGCAGTGAGCGTTTTTTCACGTTTTTTTCTAAACCGCTTGTCGGAATGAAGCAAATGATACGCCGTTGGATAGATATCGTCAATACGCATCTTTTTCATATATAAATCTTTCTCTAATTCATTACGATTTAAGAGCAGTTTCAAATTTACTAAATCGCGGAACTCTGTTTTTCAAATATTTTGAAATTTTCGGTACTGTTTTTGCTCCAGTTTTCTAACCGTTTGTCGAAACGAGACATATGATACGCCATTGGAAAGCTACAGACAAGGCGCAACTTTCATATGTTGAAATGGTTTTGAGATTCCTTACAATTTTTAGTTAATTTTGAAAATCGTGCGGCTGACTTCGAGAGGCAGCGGCTGTTTTTTCGCGAATTTTTTTACGAACGGCTGGTCGGAATAATTCAAATCATACGCCGTTGGAAAGATATCGATGAGACGCAACTTTTTCATGTAGAACACTCCCTCTAATTCCTTATGGTTTAAGAGCAATTTTAAAATTACAAAAATGCGGACACTCTGTCTTTTGCGACATCCAAATCGCCGAGTGGACGTCATCCAACAGAAAACCGCACTGCATCGAACGAAAACCGCACTGCAGCAGACAGTCAAGTGAACTTCATGATTTCTTTTTGTCGGACATAAACTTTCTCGCACAAGGTTTTTTTTGCCTTTTTCTCAACTTTTTTTTCGAACGAGAGTGGACCGCAACACTCCCGAAATGAACCGCAACAATATCAAAAGTGAACCTCATTAGTTCTTTTTTTTCGTACTTATTAATTTTTTACGCGCGTTGACCAAGCGAGTGGACCGCTGGGACTGTGCGAGTGAACTACATCTGATGTAAAAGCGAGCTTCTTTTTTAAGATGTTTTTGTTTTGTGTTTACCAAGTATACAACAGAGGAGTCCATAAGACCAAGCACACTTTTAGGTTCTGATGCAAATAGCTGCTTTCGAAACACATGGTAGTCCATAAGACTATGCAGTGCACATTGGGAGGAAAGTGAACTGCGACACGAATAGAAATAAACGGCATGACATTTTTTTTGTCATATTCAACTGTCTGGTGAGATGTAAACCACATGCAACAGGGTGGAGAACTGCAAATCCCTGTGTCGTGAGCTGCGGGCTGCTGATAGAGCACACAACATCTTCTAAAAAAATGATAAGAGCACACAATGAGATGTGATCATTTGTAATAAGAAATCATGAAAGTGCACTGCAATGGAATCACACAAGGCGCACTGCACTGGAATCTTAGCGTTTGCCTGGGAAAATGAATGCCAACCCAAAAGAAAGAACAAAATGAACTTCTCTGTTTCTTTTCTTCTGCATTTTTAGTTTCTTGAGTAAACTACAGATACGTCGCTTGGGAACTACACGCCGGCGATGAACACATATGCATTTTATGTCCAGCGGCCAAGGCGCATGTGGACCGCGGCGCGGCCATTGTAGTGTCTAGCCTCTGGTGTAGCCACCATCTCCTGCAGCCCTCCTACGCCATGCTTTCCTGCCTGCACAAATCAGTGCACCAAACCTCAAGAGAAAACAACATTGCACTGCATTTGCAGAAGAGGGGAGAAATTGGGCTCACTGGAGTGCACTGCTACATGCCGGGCATGATGGAGAGGACCCAGAGGAGTCATTTGAGTTGGAGAAGAGGGGCAACTACCGCTCTGTGCATGGCGCCCGCGCGTCCCTTGGCTTCAAAAATGAGGGGAAGTGATGTAGGCGTTGAGGACAAGCAGGACCTGCGCGAGCGCGAGGGTGTAGAGGACCTGCATGAACTGCAGGTGCACACCGCACACCGCGATGACGAATTGCACCCACACGCAAAAACACCAAAGTCTGCAAGGACACGAGCACTGAACCGCTGCACGCATGCGTCCGAGCTGCATGTCCATGGTTGTAGACCTGCACGTCCACGCCCGAGACTGAACAATGGCAGCCGAGCTGCATTGGGACAACAACTGAGCTGCTCTCGAGCGATGCCCGAGCACTAAAGAGAGGTGGAGGAGTTGCTGCGTGTGACGGCTAGCGGGGAGGTCGACGGGGTGTGCCGACCCGTGTGGATCCGGCGACGGGGTGTGCCGGCCCGGGTGGGACGGGGTGAGCACCGCCAACCGAACTACACGGGCTAGCGGATGTGCACGGCGGCATGACGAGGTGCGGTGGTGGGAGCTCTGTCCGCCGGTCGGGATCTGGTGGTTGGTTGGGGAAGGCGTCGGGGACGGTCGACACGGCATAGTCGGCCTTCATGTCAAGGTAGGAGAAGCTGCGGGGAGAGGAGATTCACCTGACTCGAGCACAGGATCAGGCGGCTTTCTCCTTGCGCACGTCTGATCCGGTGGAGAGGGAGCCGAGGTGGGCCGATCTGGTGAGGGGAGGCCACCGTAGGATGGGTGTGTCTGCGTGGGGCGGGGGCACTGCCGAGGTGTGGGAGGTGGTCGGGCAACGCCGTGGGATGGGAGTTGGGGGCGCCGCCGCGGGGCGGGGGTGGTCGGGATTGGGGGCACCGCCGTGGGGTGGGAGGTGGTCGGGCGCCGCCGTGGGGTGGGAGCTGGGGGCGCCGCCGCGGGGTGGGGGTGGTTGGCGCCGCCACGAGATGGGGGTGGTCGGGGGGTGGGGGCACCACCGCAGGGTAGGAGGTGGTCGGGGATGAGTGGAGGCGCGGCAGCCTTGGCTAGCCGGCGCCGCGGGCCTCTGTGGTGCGGCGCGTTGCATGGCGAAAGCGAGAGAGAAGTTGGGTGGGTTTGACCGGAGGAAGAAAGTGGGTTATGTGGGGTGGGGTTGTGGTGGATTTTTCGGTTGCAGTTCGGTGGAGTTGACGCGGGGCTGGTTGGGTGTTATCAGAATAAGCTTTTTTGGTGTGCAGAATAAGGTCTTAAGGGGTGTTATCATAATAGACCCACCCTATATATATATGGCTATAAGGTATGATGCAAACCAACCAAAGTTTTCATCTCCATTATGAACAAATTAGACTGCAATGGAGTTGCTTAATACTTATAGCATGATTGGTTTTCCATTCTGAAATGGTAGACGTGTTGTGCTTGGCTCATGCTTCAGATATGATCGGTCAACAAAGATTCAGACTGTGCCACAAAGGCACGGTAACAGCTGATGGATATACAAGCACTAAGACAATACTCCCTCAGTGTCTAATAAGTGAAGCAAGTAATGATTAGTTACAAATATGGTGAAATTGTTACAAATATGAGCAAACAACAGCATTACAGGAAAATAATACATAAGCTACATAAAAGCAGGTAAACAAAGAGAAGGATTGGATGGTAACACAAACATCTACTCTGCCCTGCTGTAAGAAACATGTACTTAACTCCTTACATACACCAGTGCAAGTGTTGGTCACATGTTACTACTTGATTCAACTTTACACATATAAATAGACATGACAATAAACATGCATAAAGAGACGTCTAGTCTAGCATCAGACTAACTTACTGGTATAAAGAGACATGGCAATTCATGGTAGTTGTGGAAAATTCCTACGACAGAAGAGGACTGACAGAGAATCCTATGACGGAACAGGGAGTAATAAGTTGTGGCAAATTCCTTATACTGCCAATGTGGCCAACCTGAAACTTTTCTCATGTGTTTGTTTCTCTACAGTCAAACAATTGACAAGAGTAAAGAATGCAACAACAGCTAAGCTTTGATGTTCAGATATTGGAAGCCTTTAAAATCTTGTTTCACAGGTATATTGACTTATATTTATAGCTCTCTAGTGAACGAGTACTACTTCTCATCACGGTTCATATGAATACCAGACTTGTGCCAAAATTGTTTCAATCATATTTTCTTTTGCCATAACACAGAATAAAGAACCGTTACTTGACATAGTATGATCCGACAGAATTTTAGTTTATAAAACAAGGAAGGGGATATAATGGTTTCCCTTGCTCAATTTCTTAAGCCTACATATAGCATTAGTTTTTGAAAGCACACATCACACATATTTCTAATCTGGACAAAACAGTAGACATAAATAAAATTTTCTAGTTCGGCCTTTCTAGTTCCCTTCACACAGCCAGATCGGAGAAACCTGCAAAAAATTGCATGGATCAGATGCATAGATGGAGAAGAAGAAGAGAATAGAAGGGGAGGATCAAGTGACGAACCTGAGCCGGTGGTACTCCTCCTAGGCCGCCATGGATGATCTGATGCCGGCGGGATCTTCTCCATGGCATGCCCCTTCCTTCACAAAACCAGATCGGGTCTCTTCACGAACATGCAAGAAAACGGGCGCACGCATCGGATTTGGGGAGGGGGGAGGGGGCGAGATGAATGAGAAGAGAAGGGGAGGAGCAGGGATGCATACCACAACGCTGGAGGATCTGGGAGGGAGCGCCATCTCCTTCTTCTGGTTAGGGGAGGGGAAGGGAGGCTGGCGGTGTGGTCCGAGGAAGGGTGAGGCCGGTGGGGGAGGGAGTGGTCGGAGACGGCAATGTGGGTGGGGCGGCGAGGCGAGGCAAGGCCTGAGGGAGTCGAGGAGTGTGCTATGCGCTGCCGGAATCGTCCGACCTAGATCTAGATGGCGGCGATAGAGAGGGACTTGGTGAGTGGATCCGGCCAGGAGGCGGTGCACGGCCTCGGCGTCCGCGGATCGGACGGCCGCGAAGAGCGCCTGGTGGGAGAGCGGCAGGAGATCCATCGTCGGGCGGGCGGCCAACCGGAGAGCCGATGCGGAGCTGACCAAACGAAACCCTAGCGCGTCGGCCGACCTGCTCGACTCGATCTGGGGCATAGGGTAGGGAAGGGAGGGAGGGAAGGGAGGGACGAGGTCGGCGCCGGTGGTGAGGAGTGCTGTGTTGAGGAACGTTGCAGAAAATAAAAAATTTCTACGCTTCACCAAGATCAATCTATGGAGTCGTCTAGCAACGAGAGAGAGGAGTGCATCTACATACCCTTGTAGATCGCGAGTGGAAGCGTTCAAGAGAACGGGGTTGAGGGAGTCGTACTCGTCGTGATCCAAATCACCGGAGATCCTAGCGCCGAACGGATGGCACCTCCGCGTTGAACACACGTACGGTTGGGAAGACGTCTCCTCCTTCTTGATCCAGCAAGGGGGAGGAAGAGGTTGATGGAGATCCAGCATCACAACGACGTGGTGGTGGAAGTAGCGGTGATCTCGGCAGGGCTTCACCAAGCTTAGCGAGAGGGAGAGGTGGTGCAGAGGGAGAGAGGGGGCGCCAGGAGCAGAGGTGCGCAGCCCTCCCTCCCCCCTCTTTATATAGGGGCCCTGGGGGGGCGCCGTCCCCCTAGAGATTGGATCTCAATGGGGGGGGGCAAGGGGGTGGCTTGCCCCCCAAGCCAAGTGGGGCGCCCCACCCCTAGGGTTTCCAACCCTAGGCGCAGGGGGAGGCCCAAGGGGGGCACACCAGCCCACTAGGGGCTGGTTCCCTTCCCCACTTCAGCCCATGGGGCCCTCCGGGATTGGTGGCCCCACCCGGTGGACCCCCGGGACCCTTTCGGTGGTCCCGGTACAATACCGGTGACCCTCGAAACTTTCCCGATGGCCGAAACTGGACTTCCTATATACAATTCTTTACCTTCGGACCATTCCGGAACTCCTCGTGACGTCCGAGATCTCATCTGGGACTCCGAAAAACTTTCGGGTT
The DNA here is from genome assembly GCF_018294505.1 of Triticum aestivum. Taxonomy (NCBI): domain Eukaryota; kingdom Viridiplantae; phylum Streptophyta; class Magnoliopsida; order Poales; family Poaceae; genus Triticum; species Triticum aestivum. Next base: position 651,706,116 of record NC_057804.1, read on the forward strand.
ACCGCATACTAATATCTCTACAACCCTAGCGTCACCGAACCTTAAGTGTGTAGACCCTACGGGTTCGGGAGACATGCAGACATGACCGAGGCGACTCTCCGGTCAATAACCAACAGCGGGATCTGGATACCCATGTTGGCTCCCACATGCTCCTTGATGATCTCATTGGATGAACCATGATGTCGAGGATTCAAGTAATCCCGTATACAATTCCCTTTGTAAATCAGTATGTTACTTGCCCGAGATTCGATCGTCGGTATCCCAATACCTCGTTCAATCTCGTTACCGGCAAGTCACTTTACTCGTACCGTAATGCATGATCCCGTGACCAAACACTTGGTCACATTGAGCTCATTATGATGATGCATTACCGAGTGGGCCCGGAGATACCTCTCCGTCATACGGAGTGACAAATCCCAGTCTCGATCCGTGTCAACCCAAAGATACTTTCGGGGATACCCGTAGTATACATTTATAGTCACCCAGTTACATTGTGATGTTTGGTACACCCAAAGCACTCCTACGGTATCCGGGAGTTACACGGTCTCATGGTCTAAGGAAATGATACTTGACATTGGAAAAGCTCTAGCAAACGAACTACACGATCTTGTGCTATGCTTAGGATTGGGTCTTGTCCATCACATCATTCTCCTAATGATGTGATCCCGTTATGAACGACATCCAATGTCCATAGTCAGGAAACCATGACTATCAATTGATCAACGAGCTAGTCAACTAGAGGTTTACTAGGGACATGTTGTGGTCTATGTATTCACACATGTATTACGATTTCCGGATAACACAATTTTAGCATGAATAATAGACAATTATCATGAACAAGGAAATATAATAATAATCCTTTTATTATTGCCTCTAGGGCATATTTCCAACAGTCTCCCACTTGCACTAGAGTCAATAATCTAGTTAAATTGTGATGAATCGAACACCCATAGAGTTCTGGTGTTGATCATGTTTTGCTCGCGGAAGAGGTTTAGTCAACAGATCTGCGACATTCAGATCCGTATGCACTTTGCAAATATCTATGTCTCCATCTTGAACATTTTCATGAATGGAGTTGAAGCGACGCTTGATGTGCCTGGTCTTCTTGTGAAACCTGGGCTCCTTGGCAAGGGCAATAGCTCCAGTGTTGTCACAGAAGAGAGTGATTGGCCCCGACGCATTGGGTATGACTCCTAGGTCGGTGATGAACTCCTTCATCCAGATTGCTTCATGCGCTGCCTCCGAGGCTGCCATGTACTCCGCTTCACATGTAGATCCCGCCACGACGCTCTGCTTGCAACTGCAGCAGCTTATTGCCCCACCATTCAAAATATACACGTATCCGGTTTGTGACTTAGAGTCATCCAGATCTGTGTCGAAGCTAGCATCGACGTAACCCTTTACGACGAGCTCTTCATCACCTCCATAAACGAGAAACATGTCCTTTATCCTTTTCAGGTACTTCAGGATATTCTTGACCACTGTCCAGTGTTCCATGATGGGATTACTTTGGTACCTTCCTACCAAACTTACGACAAGGTTTACATCAGGTCTGGTACACAGCATGGCATACATGATAGACCCTATGGCTGAGGCATAGGGGACGACACTCATCTTTTCTCTATCTTCTGCCGTGGTCGGACATTGAGCCGAGCTCAATTTCACACCTTGCAACACAGGCAAGAACCCCTTCTTGGACTGATCCATATTGAACTTCTTCAATATCTTATCAAGGTATGTGCTTTGTGAAAGACCTATGAGGCGTCTCGATCTATCTCTATAGATCTTGATGCCTAATATGTAAGCAGCTTCTCCAAGGTCCTTCATTGAAAAACACTTATTCAAGTAGGCCTTAATGCTGTCCAAAAGTTCTATATCATTTCCCATCAAAAGTATGTCATCCACATATAATATGAGAAATGCTACAGAGCTCCCACTCACTTTCTTGTAAACGCAGGCTTCTCCATAAGTCTGCATAAACCCAAACGCTTTGATCATCTCATCAAAGCGAATGTTCCAACTCCGAGATGCTTGCACCAGCCCATAAATGGATCGCTGGAGCTTGCATACCTTGTTAGCATTCTCAGGATCGACAAAACCTTCCGGCTGCATCATATATAGTTCTTCCTTAAGATAGCCGTTAAGGAATGCCGTTTTGACGTCCATTTGCCATATCTCATAATCATAGTATGCGGCAATTGCTAACATGATTCAGACGGACTTCAGCTTCGCTACGGGAGAGAAAGTCTCATCGTAGTCAACCCCTTGAATTTGCCGATAACCCTTAGCGACAAGTCGAGCTTTATAGATGGTAACATTACCATCCGCGTCCGTCTTCTTCTTAAAGATCCATTTATTTTCTATCGCTCGCCGATCATCAGGCAAGTCTGTCAAAGTCCATACTTTGTTTTCATACATGGATCCTATCTCGGATTGCATGGCTTCAAGCCATTTGTTGGAATCTGGGACCGCCATTGCTTCTTCATAGTTCGAAGGTTCACCGTTGTCTAACAACATGATTTTCAGGACAGGGTTGCCATACCACTCTGGTGTGGAACGTGTCCTTGTGGACCTACGAAGTTCAGTAGCAACTTGATCCGAAGTACCTTGATCATCATCATTAATTTCCTCTCCAGTCGGTGTAGGCACCACAGGAACATCTTCCTGAGCTGCACTACTTTCCGGTTCAAGAGGTAGTACTTCATCGAGTTCTACTTTCCTCCCACTTACTTCTTTCGAGAGAAACTCTTTCTCCAGAAAGGACCCGTTCTTGGCAACAAAGATCTTGCCTTCGGATCTAAGGTAGAAGGTATACCCAATGGTTTCCTTAGGGTATCCTATGAAGACGCATTTTTCCGACTTGGGTTCGAGCTTTTCAGGTTGAAGTTTCTTGACATAAGCATCGCATCCCCAAACTTTTAGAAACGACAGCTTAGGTTTCTTCCCAAACCATAATTCATACGGTGTCGTCTCAACGGATTTAGACGGTGCCCTATTTAAAGTGAATGTAGCTGTCTCTAGAGCGTATCCCCAAAATGATAGCGGTAAATCGGTGAGTGACATCATAGATCGCACCATATCCAATAGAGTGCGATTACGACGTTCGGACACACCGTTACGCTGAGGTGTTCCAGGCGGCGTGAGTTGTGAAACGATTCCACATTTCCTTAAGTGCGTACCAAATTCGTGACTTAAATATTCTCCTCCACGATCTGATCGTAAGAACTTTATTTTTCGGTCACGTTGATTCTCTACCTCATTCTGAAATTCCTTGAACTTTTCAAAGGTCTCAGACTTGTGTTTCATCAAGTAGACATACCCATATCTACTTAAGTCATCAGTGAGAGTGAGAACATAACGATAGCCACCGCGAGCCTCAACGCTCATTGGACCGCACACATCAGTATGTATGATTTCCAATAAGTTGGTTGCTCGCTCCATTGTTCCGGAGAACGGAGTCTTGGTCATTTTGCCCATGAGGCATGGTTCGCATGTGTCAAATGATTCATAATCGAGAGACTCTAAAAGTCCATCAGCATGGAGCTTCTTCATGCGCTTGACACCAATGTGACCAAGGCGGCAGTGCCACAAGTATGTGGGACTATCGTTATCAACCTTACATCTTTTGGTATTCACACTATGAATATGTGTAACATCACGTTCGAGATTCATCAAGAATAAACCATTGATCAGCGAGGCATGACCATAAAACATATCTCTCATATAAATAGAACAACCATTATTCTCGGATTTAAATGAGTAGCCATCTCGTATTAAACGAGATCCAGATACAATGTTCATGCTCAAAGCTGGCACTAAATAACAATTATTGAGGTTTAAAACTAATCCCGTAGGTAAATGTAGAGGTAGCATGCCGACGGCGATCACATCGACCTTGGAACCATTCCCGACGCGCATCGTCACCTCGTCCTTCGCCAGTCTCCGCTTATTCCGCAGCTCCTGCTTTGAGTTACAAATATGAGCAACCGCACCGGTATCAAATACCCAGGAGCTACTACGAGTACTGGTAAGGTACACATCAATTACATGTATATCACATATACCTTTAGTGTTGCCGGCCTTCTTGTCCGCTAAGTATTTGGGGCAGTTCCGCTTCCAGTGTCCCTTTCCCTTGCAATAAAAGCACTCAGTCTCAGGTTTGGGTCCATTCTTTGGCTTCTTCCCGGCAACTGGTTTACCGGGCGCGGCAACTCCCTTGCCGTCCTTCTTGAAGTTCTTCTTACCCTTGCCTTTCTTGAAACTAGTGGTTTTATTGACCATCAACACTTGATGTTCCTTTTTGATTTCCACCTCCGCTGATTTCAGCATTGAAAATACTTCAGGAATAGTTTTCACCATCCCCTGCATATTGTAGTTCATCACAAAGCTCTTGTAGCTAGGTGGGAGCGACTGAAGGATTCTGTCAATGACCGCCTCGTCCGGGAGGTTAATGTCCAGCTGGGACAAGCGGTTGTGCAACCCAGACATTTTGAGTATGTGCTCACTGACAGAACTATTTTCCTCCATCTTACAACTATAGAACTTGTCGGAGACTTCATATCTCTCGACCCGGGCATGAGCTTGGAAAACCATTTTCAGCTCCTCGAACATCTCATATGCTCCGTGTTGCTCAAAACGCTTTTGGAGCCCCGGTTCTAAGCTGTAAAGCATGCCGCACTGAACGAGGGAGTAATCATCAACACGTGACTGCCAAGCGTTCATAACGTCTTGGTTCTCTGGGATGGGTGCTTCACCTAGCGGTCCTTCTAGGACATATGCTTTCTTGGCAGCTATGAGGATGATCCTCAGGTTTTGGACCTAGTCCGAATAGTTGCTGCCATCATCTTTCAGCTTGGTTTTCTCTAGGAACGCGTTGAAGTTGAGGTTGACATGAGCGTTGGCCATTTGATCTACAAGACATTTTTGCAAAGGTTTTTAGACTAAGTTCATGATAATTAAGTTCATCTAATCAAATTATTTAATGAACTCCCACTCAGATTAGACATCCCTCTAGTCATCTAAGTGATACATGATCTGAGTCAACTAGGCCGTGTCCGATCATCATGTGAGACGGACTAGTCATCATCGGTAAACATCTCCATGTTGATCATATCTTCCATACGACTCATGTTTGACCTTTCGGTATCTTGTGTTCCGAGGCCATGTCTGTACATGCTAGGCTCGTCAAGTTAACCTAAGTGTTTTGCATGTGTAAATCTGTCTTACACCCGTTGTATGTGGACGTTGGAATCTATCACACCCGATCATCACGTGGTGCTTCGAAACAACGAACTTTCGCAACGGCGCACAGTTAGGGGGAACACTTCCTTGAAATTATTATGAGGGATCATCTTATTTACTACCGTCGTTCTAAGCAAATAAGATGCAAAAACATGATAAACATCACATGCAATCAAATAGTGTCATGATATGGCCAATATCATATAGCTCCTTTGATCTCCATCTTCGGGGTGCCATGATCATCTTCATCACCGGCATGACACCATGATCTCCATCATCGTGTCTCCATGAAGTTGCTCGCCAACTATTACTTCTACCACTATGGCTAACGGTTTAGCAATAAAGTAAAGTAATTACATGGCGTTTAATCATTGACACGTAGGTCATACAACAATTAAGGCAAGTCCTATGGCTCTTGTCGGTTGTCATACTCATCGACATGCAAGTCGTGATTCCTATTACAAGAACATGATCTCATACATCACATATATATCATTCATCACAACTTTTGGCCATATCACATCACAAGGCATATGCTGCAAAAACAAGTTATACGTCCTCTAATTGTTGTTGCATGTTATTACGTGGCTGCAATAGGGTTCTAGCAAGAATGTTTCTTACCTACGTGAAAGCCACAACGTGATATGCCAATTTCTATTTACCCTTCATAAGGACCCTTTTCATCGAATCCGATCCGACTAAAGTGGGAGAGACAAACACCCGCTAGCCACCTTATGCAACTAGTGCATGTCAGTCGGTGGAACCTGTCTCACGTAAGCGTACGTGTAAGGTTGGTCTGGGCCTCTTCATCCCACGATGCCGCCAAAACAAGATAAGACTAGTAGTGGCAAGAAAATTGACAACATCTACGCCCATAACAAATTTGTGTTCTACTCGTGCAAAGAAACCACGCGTAGACCTAGCTCATGATGCCATTGTTGAGGAACGTTGCAGAAAATAAAAAATTTCTATGCTTCACCAAGATCAATCTATGGAGTCATCTAGCAACGAGAGAGAGGAGTGCATCTACATACCCTTGTAGATCGCGAGCAGAAGCGTTCAAGAGAACGGGGTTGAGGGAGTCGTACTCGTCGTGATCCAAATCACCGGAGATCCTAGCGCCGAACGGACGGCACCTCCGCGTTCAACACACGTACGGTTGGGAAGACGTCTCCTCCTTCTTGATCCAGCAAGGGGGAGGGATAGGTTGATGGAGATCCAGCAGCAAAATGGCGTGGTAGTGGAAGTAGCGGTGATCTCGGCAGGGCTTCACCAAGCTCAATGAGAGGGAGAGGTGGTGCGGAGGGAGAGGGGGGCGCCACGAGCACGGGTGTGGAGCCCTCCCTCCCCCCTCTTTATATAGGGGCCCTGGGGGGGGGGCGCCGGCCCCCTAGAGATTGGATCTCAAGGGGGGGCGGCGGCCAAGGGGGTGGCTTGCCCCCCAAGCCAAGTGGGGCGCCCCCACCCCTAGGGTTTCCAACCCTAGGCGCAGGGGGAGGCCCAAGGGGGGTGCACCAGCCCACCAGGGGCTGGTTCCCTTCCCCACTTCATCCCATGGGGCCCTCCGGGATAGGTGGCCCCACCCGGTGGACCCCCGGGACCCTTCCGGTGGTCCCGGTACAATACTGGTGACCCCCGAAACTTTCCCGATGGGCGAAACTGGACTTCCTATATACAATTCTTTACCTTCGGACCATTCCGGAACTCCACATGACGTCCGGGATCTCATCCGGGACTCCGAACAACTTTCGGGTTACCGCATACTAATATCTCTACAACCCTAGCGTCACCGAACCTTAAGTGTGTAGACCCTACGGGTTCGGGAGACATGCAGACATGACCGAGACGACACTCTGGTCAATAACCAACAGCGGGATCTGGATACCCATGTTGTCTCCCACATGCTCCTCGATGATCTCATCGGATGAACCACGATGTCGAGGATTCAAGTAATCCCGTAGACAATTCCCTTTGTCAATTGGTACGTTACTTGCCCGAGATTCGATCGTCGGTATCCCAATACCTCATTCAATCTAGTTACCGGCAAGTCACTTTACTTGTACCGTAATGCATGATCCCGTGACCAAACACTTGGTCACATTGAGCTCGTTATGATGATGCACTACCGAGTGGGCCTAGAGATACCTCTCCATCATATGGAGTGACAAATCCCAGTCTCGATCCGTGTCAACCCAACAGATACTTTCGGGGATACCCGTAGTATACCTTTATAGTCACCCAGTTATGTTGTGACGTTTGGTACACCCAAAGCACTCCTACGGTATCCGGGAGTTAGACGATCTCATGGTCTAAGGAAATGGTACTTGACATTGGAAAAGCTCTAGCAAATGAACTACACGATCTTGTGATATGCTTAGGATTGGGTCTTGTCCATCACATCATTCTCCTAATGATGTGATCCCGTTATCAACGACATCCAATGTCCATAGTCAGGAAACCATGACTATCAGTTGATCAACGAGCTAGTCAACTAGAGGCTTACTAGGGACATGTTGTGGTCTATGTATTCACACATGTATTACGATTTCCGGATAACACAATTATAGCATGAATAATAGACAATTATCATGAACAAGGAAATATAATAATAATCCTTTTATTATTGCCTCTAGGGCATATTTCCAACAGGCTGCGAGGTCGGCAGTGGATGGGAGCGGCGGGGAGTGGACTAGATCGAGGTCGGCGGTGGGTGGGAGTGGCAGCGGCTGTGAGGAGAGGAGGGGTGCGATGGGGGGAGTCAATGGGATCTGCGAGGAGAGGAGGGCTGCGGGTGGGGGGTATCTCTTTTTCATTATATTTTCTTTTCTCTGTAGATAGATGGATGGATGGGTGTGGGATGGAGAGATGGATGGATGGATGGATGGGCGCCATGTCATCGATCCGTGGGAAGAGTCCTGATTGGTTCAAAAACCAGTGATTTAAAAAAGTGTCTAAGTACTAAAAATAGAGGGATTTTGTGAAGTAGCTATCAAAAATATTTTGCAAAATGGCACCACACAAATTTTTACTAGAGTTAGACCACATTTTATGGATAAGGACAAATTTCTATGCATTTATGATCTTTCTAGCTATTTTTAATCATTTTTCGAGTGCCCAAAATGACCTTTTTGTGAAGGACCTACCATATATTTGTTGCAAAATTGTACCAAATCAATTTTCTAAAATACTAGGACATATTTAATGCACAATTGACCAAATGATTGGGTGTCAAAATGTTTGATCCACCTCTCATGAAAAAGACAAATTTCCGCTCATTCAGCAGGAAACGGGTCAAATTTGAACTTCAGCGTCCTCATTGTTTGTTATTTTTTTCTTCCAAAAATCATTTCTAGGTACAAAAGTATCTATTTAATCAGAGAAACATCAAAATTTTTCCAAGATTCAACCACTAGCTAGGAATGGTCAAGCCCGCCATTTTGACCGCATTTTGAAACGGGCATAAAAAATTAAAAAAAAATCAAAAAAATTGGAAAACCTTCGCATTGTGTCATTATATGTGACCAAGTTTACAGGAAAAATAATAAACTTGTAATACGGAAATTATTTTTAAAAAGTGTTCTCAGAAATGAGCTATCATGCGTGAAGATTCATGGCTTTCAAGCCAAATGATCAATCTTATGGCCACATTCATGGCATAGTTTGTTCAAATGATCTCATATTGTGCAAAAGGGTGCATATTGGAATGGCAAACAATGTTGCCTAAGGAAGTTTTCATTTTATTTGGACGAAAAAACCATTTTCCATTTTTCGAGTGCCTGAACTGAGATTTTTTTGTGAAGGCCCTACCATATATTTGTTGCAAAATTGGAATTAATCAATTTTATAAAATACTAGGCCATTTTTAATGCACAATTGACCAAATGGTTGGGTGTAAAAAGTTTTGATCCACCTCTGGTGAAAAAGACAAATTCCCGCCGATTCAGCTGGAAACGGGTCAAATTTGAACTGAACCTGCCTCATAGTTTGCTATTTATTTTTTCCAAAAATAATTTCTAGGTACATAAGTATCTATTTAATCAGAGAAACACCAAAAAAATTCCAGGATTCAACCACTAGATAGGAACGGTCAAGCCCGCTGTTTTGACCGCATTTTGGAACGGGCATAAAAAATTCAAAAAAATCATAAAATTGGAAAACCTTCTCATTGTGTCATTATATGTGACCAATTTTCAAGAAAAATAATAAACTTGGAATACGGTAATTATTTTAAAAAAGTGTTCTCAGAAATGAGCTATCAAGTGTGAAGATTCATGGCTTTCAAGCCAAATGATCAATCTTATGGCCACATTCATGGCATAGTTTGTTCAAATGATCTCATATTGTGCACAAGGGTGCATATTGGAATGGCAAACAATATTGCCTAAGGAAGTTTTCATTTTCTTTGGATGAAAAAACCATTTCCCATTTTTCGAGTGCCCAAAAGGAGGTTTGTTTGTGAAGGACCTACCATATATTTGTTGCAAAATTGTACCAAATCAATTTTCTAAAATACTAGGACATATTTAATGCACAATTGACCAAATGGTTTGGTGTCAAAAGTTTTGATCCACCTCTGGTGAAAAAGACAAATTCCCGCCGATTTAGTTGGAAGTGGGTCAAATTTGAACTGTAGCTACCTCGTAGTTTGCTCTTTATTTTTTCCAAAAATCATTTCTAGGTAAATAAGTATCTATTTAATTAGAGAAACACCAAAAAAATTACAAGATTCAACCACTAGCTAGGAGCGTCATTCCCGGCGTTTTGACCGCATTTTGAAACGGGCATAAAAAATTCAAAAAAAATCAAAAAATTGGAAAACCTTCGCATTGTGTAATTATATGTGACCAAGTTTCCAGGAAAAATAATAAACTTATAATACGGTAATTATTTTAAAAAAGTGTTCTCAGAAATGAGCTATCATGTGTGAAGATTCATGGCTTTCAATCCAAAGGATCAATCTTATGGCCATTCATGGCATAGTTTGTTCAAATGACCTCATATCATGCACAAGGGTGCATCTTGGAATGACAAACAATGTTGCCTAAGGAAGTTTTCATTTTCTTTGGACGAAAAAATCATTTTCCATTTTTTCGAGGGCCCAAAATGAGTTTTTTGTGTGAAGGATCTACCATATATTTGTTGCAAAATTGGACCTAATCAATTTTATAAAATACTAGGCCATATATAATGCACAATTGACAAAATGGTTGGGTGTCAAAAGTTTTGATCCACCACTGGTGGAAAAGATAAACTCCCGCTGATTCAGTTGGAAGCGGGTCAAATTTGAACTGCAGGTGCCTCATCGTTTGCTCTTTATTTTTTCCAAAAATCATTTCTAGGTAAATAATTATCTATTTAATCAGAAATACATGGTTTGATGGCGAGACATAGAGGTTTGGATGGTGGCTGAGGGCCCCAACTCTAGAGCGCTTAAGCTCGCCCGCCCGCCGCGTGGTCACCGCATGACCGTGGCGTTGCCATGCGTTCTGGGTGGCATAGGCATGTCTAGTGGGTTGTTCACTCCCAAGGTAGATTCTAGGAAGAAAATTATAACATAGGATTCTCACGAGGAGACCGATCGATGCTCAAACATGAATAAGCAGCCAAGTCTTTGATTTGCGGTACGGGAAATGCACATGGCTAATGGGCGTGAGTTTTGGCTGAGGATGATCAGTTACTAAGAAGACGTCTTCACAATTTTTTAGGGAAATCAAGAATATATAAATAACACTTCCTTCACAAAGTGCTGCTCTGAACAGAATAGGAAAATGAATATTGTTGAGTTATTTTTGAACTAGGCAAGGAAGGTTTTTGACATATTTGATGAAGATATGATCCAAACAATTTATGAGATTTTTTTGGGATTTTTTGGAATAACAGAAATATAGGTTGCTTCACAACCTAGGGCAAAAATTAACACATGGACATGACACATAGGCAAAACTGATGAGATGGCGCCTAGTCATCACAACCCACCACAACATACAAGGCTATGACCTTCTATATTGGTCGTTAACAACTACAAATAAGGCAGCGGACCAGCACTTTTTGCTTTGTGACCATTTCGTGTAAGGAAATTACGACCTTTCTAACCAAAATGGTCACAATGGTTTAGGGTTTGGAGCCCCCCGAACAGCTTTTGACCAATTGGTCTCAGATGGTCATAGATCTATGACCAATTCTTCCAGGGTCACTGACAGAAGGTCACTAGTTGACATATTTCTTGTAGTGATTAACCCCTATTGCAAGCATCCACAACTACAACAAAAGTATTAAGGTAAACCTAACCATAGCATGAAACATGTGAATCCAAATCAGCCCCTAACGAAGCAACGCATAAACTAGGGTTTAAGCTTCTATCACTCTAGCAACCCATCATCTACTTATTACTTCCCTATGCCCTCATTTAGGCCCAATAATGGTGAAGTGTCATGTAGTCGACGTTCACATGACACCACTAGAGGAGAAGGCAACATACATCTCATCAAAATATCAAACGAATACCAAATTCACATGACTACTAATAGCAAGACTTCACCCATGTCCCCAGGAACAAACGTAACTACACACAAAGCATATTCATGTTCATAATCAGAGGTGTAATAATATGCATTAAGGATGTGAACATATGATCTTCCACCAAGTAAACCAATAAGTATCAACTACAAGGAGTAATCAACACTACTAACAACCCACAGGTACCAATTTTTGGTTTTGGATACAAGATTGGATACAAGAGATGAGCTAGGGTTTGAGAAGAGATGGTGCTGGTGAAGATGTTGATGGAGATTGACCCCCTCTCGATGAGAGGATCGTTGGTGATGACGTTGGTGATGATTTCCCCCTCCCGGAGGGAAGTGTCCCCGGCAGAACAGCTCCACCAGAGCCCTAGATTGATTCCACCAAGGTTCCGCCTCGTGGCGGCGGAGTTTCATCCTGTAAGCTTGCCCATGATTTTTTCCAGGGTAAAAGTGATGATATAGTAGAAGATGGATCCGGAGGCCCACTAGGGGGCCCAGGAGATAGGGGGCGCGCCCTATAGGGCGGGCGCCCCCCCTGTCTCTTGGACAGGGTGTGGGCTCCCTGGCCTATTTCTTTCGCTCAGAAATTCTTATTAATTCCAAAAAGTTGTTTCGTGGAGTTTCAGGACTTTTGGAGCTGTGCAAGATAGGTTTCCAATGTTTGCTCCTTTTCCAGCCAGAATTCCAGCTGCCGGCATTCCCCCTCTTCATGGTAAACCTTGTAAAATAAGAGAGAATAGCCATAAGTATTGAGATATAATGTGTAGTAACATCCCATAATGCATTAAATATTGATATAAAAGCATGATGTAAAATGGACGTATCAACTCCCCCAAGCTTAGACCTCGCTTGTCCTCAAGCGGAAGCCAAAATCGAAAAATATGTCCACATGTTTTGAGATAGAGGTGTCGATAAAAATAAAATATGGACATGAGGGCATCATGATCATTCTAATAACAACAACATATTGTAGATTCTGTCATATGATTTCTTATGCTCAAGTAACAAGCAATTCACAATGTCAAGTATGGTTCAAGAACTTCATTGGGAACTAACAAACTATAATCTCAGTCATTGAAGCAATTCCAATTTATCGTAACATCAGAAAGAGTCAATCAAAGAGCTTTTCAGCAAGCTCACATACTCAACTATCTCGTAGTCTTCTACAATTGCTAACACTCATGCAATACTTGTGGTTATGGAGTTTCAGCCGGACACTGAGAAAGTAGGGGCTTATTGTGTTGCCTCCCAACGTATTCACCTTTAGGTGATGTCAACAATAATAGCCCATGCTAACGAACATCCAATTGGATATATGTATCACGATCTTTCAAACACGAGGAGCTTGCCAAAGGATAAAATGAAAAAGGGAAAGGTGGGGATCACCTTGACTCAAGCATAAAGTAAAAACATAAAGTAAAAGATAGGCCCTTCGCAGAGAGAAGCAGAGGTTGTCATGCTCGTTTAGGGTTGATGCATAAAATCTTAATGCAACAGAACGTCACTTTATATTGCCCCTTGTGTATGGACCTTTATTATGTAGTTCTTCACTTTTATTGCTTCTATACCAAGATCGTATAAAGCTTATTTTCTCCGCACCAATAAGTCATGCATATTTAGAGAGCAATTTTTATTGCTTGCATTGATGACAACTTACTTGAAGGATCTTACTCAATCCATAGGTAGATATGGTGGACTCTCATGGCAAAACTGGGTTTAAGGATATTTGGAAGCACAAGTAGTATCTCTACTTGGTGCTAGGAATTTGGCTAGAATGAGGGGGAAAGGCAAGATCGACATGCTAGGAAGATCCATGACAATATACTTTAACTGGAATGCGAGAAAACATAAACCATTACGTTGTCTTCCTTGTCCAACGTCAACTCTTTAGCATGTCATACTTTAATGAGTGCTCACAATCATAAAAGATGTCCAAGATAGTATATTTATATGTGAAAACCTCTCTCTCCTTATTACTTTCTATTAATTACAACGATGACCAAAACTATGTTTGTCAACTCTCAACAACTTTTAAGCCTCATACTTTCTATATGTGAAGGCATTACTATCCACAAGGTCAATATGAACTCTTTTGTTCTTTTTATTCTTTCTATTTTTCTCAAGATCATAGCAAGATAGCAAAAGCCCTGGACTCAACACTAATCTTTATTATAGATAACTCACGGACTCGATTACATAGAGAGATCACAAAGCAAAACTCAAAACTAATTCATACCAAAGCTTAAATCTACTAGATCAAGATACTACTAAAAGGATCGAACTAAGTAAAACGGTAAAGATAGGAGTGTGATGGTGATACGATACCGGGGCACCTCCCCCAAGCTTGGCAGTTGCCAAGGGGAGTGCCCATACCCATGTGATTATGTCCTCGGAGGTGATGAAGGCGGTGCTGATGACGGTGGATAATCGCACATCAAGCGTAAAAGCTCCTCCAACTTGCGGATAATGCTCTTGATCCCGGCGTTATGATCCTTCAACAAAATATTTTCCTGTGTGAGATACTTATTTTGTATGTGAGCTAACTCAATCATCTTTAAAGCTTCAATCTCGGTCGGGGTAAAGAGGTTAGGAAGAGGTTGAGGGATGTCTTCTTCTTTCGCCACCGGAGCTTGATCCTCCATGACCTTCTTGATCCCTTCATCCCTGTTGATCTCATCCGGCCCTTCTCTTTTCAGCTCTATCTTCAATAGCCAAGCATCCTTGCCTTCATTGTTGGAGGAGGGTGACGTCATGATGCTCTAGATCTGTCAGGAAAATAGCTCGAAACAAAGACAGAAGATTTTTGTGTGATACGGTGGTCAAAACTTTCGAGAGATTATATAATGAATTTTTACCGACCAAAATACGTAATGTGCAAGAAAATGGAGTCCGGGAGGCACATGAGGTGTCCACGAGATAGGGGGGAGCGCCCTATAGGGGGGGGGGCTCCACCCTCGTGGATGCCTCGTGTCCTTCTCGGACTACTTCCTCTTCCAAAAATTCTTCAATATTCCAAAACGGAGAAAAATTGCCATTGGAGTTGTTTTGGAGTCGGTTTACTTACCATACAACATACCTATGCCTTTTTGGAGTCTGGAACGTTCTGGAAAGTGTCCCTTATGTATTCCTCAGGGGTTACGGTTTCAATAATATTAGTTTCAACATTGATAGGATTACCTGAAATACAGTGTTTAATTCTTTGACCGTTTACCACACTCGGATTTGTGCCTTCGAAGTTGTTGATTTTTATGGCACCAGAATGATAGACCTCTTCGATAACGTAGGGACCTTCCCATTTTGAGAGAAGTTTTCCTGCAAAAAATCTTAAACGAGAGTTGAATAATAACACATAATCTCCTACGTTAAACTCACACTTTTGTATCCTCTTATCATGCCAGTGTTTGACTTTTTCTTTGAAAAGCTTGGCATTCTCATAGGCTTGGGTTCTCCATTCATCAAGTGAGCTAATATCAAATAACCTCTTCTCACCGGCAAGCTTGAAGTCATAATTGAGCTCTTTAATTGCCCAATATGCTTTATGTTCAAGTTCAAGAGGTAAATGAGACGCTTTTCCATAAACCATCTTATAAGGAGACATACCCATAGGATTTTTGTATGAAGTTTTATAGGCCCATAATGCATCATCAAGTTTTTTGGACCAATTCTTTCTAGATCTATTCACAGTCTTTTGCAAAATTACTTTGAGCTCTCTATTGCTCAACTCTACTTGATCACTAGACTGCGGATGATAAGGAGATGCTATTCTATGATTGACATCATACTTAGCAAGCATCTTACGAAAAGCACCATGAATGAAATGTGAACCACCATCAGTCATAAGATATCTAGGGACTCCAAACCTCGGAAAAATAAATTCTTTAAGCATTTTAATAGAAGTTTTATGATCAGCACTACTAGTTGGAATAGCTTCTACCCACTTAGTAACGTAATCAACAGCAACTAAAATATGTGTATAACCATTAGAGGCGGGAAAAGGTCCCATATAATCAAAGCCCCAAACATCAAACGGTTCAATAACAAGAGAATAATTCATAGGCATTTCTTGACGTCTACTAATGTTACCTATTCTTTGACATTCATCACAAGATAAAACAAACTTACGAGCATCTTTGAAGAGAGTAGGCCAATAAAAACTAGATTCTAGTACCTTGTGTGCAGTTCTATCTCCAACGTGGTGTCCTCCATAAGATTCAGAGTGACACTTACGTAGAATCTGTTCTTGTTCATGCTCAGGCACACAACGTCTAATAACACCATCTACTCCTTCTTTATAAAGGTGTGGATCATCCCAGAAGTAATGTCTTAAATCATAAAAGAACTTTTTCTTTTGCTGGTATGTGAAACTAGGCGGTAAATATTTAGCAACAATGTAATTAGCATAATCAGCATACCAAGGAGCAGTACGAGAAGCATTGACGACCGCTAATTGTTCATCAAGAAAGCTATCATTGACCGGCAGTGGGTCATCAAGAACATTCTATAACCTAGACAAGTTATCTGCAACGGGGTTCTCAACTCCCCTTCTATCAATAATATGCAAGTCAAATTCTTGGAGCAAGATAACCCATCTAATGAGTCTAGGCTTAGCATATTTCTTTTCCATAAGATATTTAATAGCAGCATGATCAGTGTGAATAGTAACTTTGGAATCAACAATATAAGGTCTGAACTTATCACATGCAAACACAACTGCTAAGAACTCTTTTTTAGTAGTAGCGTAATTTCTCTGGGCAGTATCAAGAGTACTAGATAACATTCAATTTCTTATCAACTCTTTGCCCTAAAACAACACCTACAGCATAATCGCTAACATCGCACATAATTTCAAAAGGTAAATTCCAACCAGGTGGCTGAACAATAGGTGTAGTGATCAAAGCTTTCCTAAGCACTTCAAATGCTTCTACACAATCATCATCAAAGACAAAAGGAATATCTTTTTGCAATAAATTAGTTAGAGGCCTAGAGATTTTAGAAAAGTCCTTAATGAACCTCCTATAAAAGCCGGCATGACCAAGGAAACTTATTATACCTTTTATGTCCTTGGGACATGGCATCTTTTCAATAGCATCAACTTTGGCTTTATCAACTTCAATACCTCTCTCGGAGATCTTGTGCCCCAAGACAATGCCTTCATTAACCATAAAGTGACGCTTTTCCCAATTCAGGACGAGACTAGTGTCTTCGCATCTCTACAAAACTCGATCAAGGTTGCTCAAACAATCATCAAAAGAGGATCCATAGACGGAGAAGTCATCCATGAATACCTCACAAATCTTTTCACAAAAATCAGAGAATATAGCCATCATGCATCTTTGAAAAGTAGCAGGTGCATTACATAAACCAAAAGGCATACGTCTATAAGCAAAAGTACCAAAAGGGCAAGTAAAAGTAGCTTTAGATTGATCCTTCGCTAACACAGGTATCTGAGAGAAACCAGAATAACCATCTAGAAAGCAAAAATGTGTGTGTTTGGATAGCCTTTATAGCATTTGATCAATAAAAGGTAAAGGGTAATGATCTTTCTTAGTAGCTTTATTTAACTTACGGAAATCAATTACCATCCTATAACCTGTAATAATTCTTTGCGGGATCAATTCATCTTTATCATTAGGAACGACGGTAATACCTCCCTTTTTAGGGACACAATGGACAGGGCTTACCCATTCACTACCAGCAATGGGATAAATAATACCTGCCTCAAGGAGCTTTAGTATCTCCTTTCTTACCACTTCCTTCATTTTGGGATTTAATCGTCTTTCAGGATCTCTAACTAGTTTGGCATCTTTATCCACTGAAATCTTGTGTTGATATAATGTGGGAATAATGCCCTTAAGATCATCCAGAGTATATCCAATAGCTGCTCGGTGCTTCTTCAGAGTTTTCAATAATCTTTCTTCTTCTTTCTCTGAAAGGTTACCACTAATAATAACAGGATATATTTCTTTTTCATCAAGATAAGCATACTTAAGATTATCAGGTAATGGTTTGAGTTCAAACACGGGATCACCCTTGGGTGAAGGGGGATCCCCAAGAATTTCAACGGGAAGGTTATGTTTCAGCATAGGTTCCTGTTTAAGGAACACTTCATCTATTTCTTCCCTTTCCTTCATAAACATATCATTTTCATGGTCTAGCAAATATTGTTCTAACGGATCAGTTGGAGGGACACCAATGGAAGCAAGACCAATAATCTCATCCTTGCTAGGTGGTTCCCTTTCATGAGGTTGTCTACTAAACTTAGCGAAATTAAACTCATGAGACATACCATCTATGCCAACAGTGAAAATATTCTTTTCACAATTAATCTTAGCACTAGCAGTATTCAAGAAGGGTCTACCAAAAATAATGGGACAAAAATCATCTTGTGGGGAACCAAGAACAAGGAAATCAGCAGGCTATTTAACCTTCCCACACAAAACTTCAACATCTCTAACAATCCCAATAGGTTTAATGGTATCCCTATTAGCAAGATTAATAGTAACATCGATGTCTTCTAATTCAACGGGTGCAATGTCGTGCATAATTTCTTTATAAAGATCATAAGGTATCGCACTAGCACTAGCACCCATATCACATAAGCCATTATAACAATGATCTCCTATTTTAACAGAAATAACAGGCATGCCTACGACAGGTCTACGTGTCTTAGTATCAGGTCTAGCAATATTAGCAGTCTCGCCCAAGAAAGAAATAACATGCCCATCTAAGTCCTCATCCAAGAGATCTTTAACCATAGCAATACTAGGTTCAACATTAATTTGCTCAGGAGGTGTATAAGTCCTAGTATTACTCTTACAAACAACAGTCGAAGCTTCCTTTATCCTAACAGGCAAAGGAGGTTTTTCAACATAAGCAGTAGGAACAATAGGATCACTATAGGTAATGGTCTTTTCTTTGACTGTAATAGGTGCAACTACTTTCACTTCAACAGGAGGATTATATTTAAACCACTTCTCTTTAGGGAGATCAACGTGAGAAGCAAAAGATTCACAAAAAGTCACTACTATCTCAGAGTCAAGTCCATACTTAGCGCTAAATCCATGAAAAGCATCGATATCCATAAAAGATTTAACACAATCGAACTTAGGTTTCATACCTGACTCCTTACCATCGTCGGAACCCCAATCTTCAGAGTTGCGCTTAATTCTTTCCAACAAGTCCCATTTGAAATCAATAGTCTTCAGCATAGAAGAACCAGCATAGGAAGTATTGAGCAGGTTGTGATTATAAAAAGAAAGTCGAGCATAAAAATTCTGAATAATTATTTCCCGAGAGAGCTCATGATTGGGGCAAGAATATAACATTGAATTAAGCCTCCCCCAAGCTTGAGTGATGCTTTCTCCTTTGCGAGGCCAGAAATTATATATGTAATTACGATCACGATGAACAAGATGCATAGGATAGAACTTCTGGTGAAATTCCAACTTCAATCGCTTATAATTCCAAGATCTCGTATTATCACATAGCCTATTTTTGGGGAACGTTGCAAAAATAAAAAAATTCTTTGCTTCACCAAGATCAATCTATGGAGTTCATATAGCCGAGAGAGAGGAGTGCATCTACATACCCTTGTAGATCGCGAGCGGAAGTGTTCAAGAGAACGGGGTTGAGGGAGTCGTACTCGTCCTGATCCAAATCACCGATGTTCCTAGTGCTGAACGGACAGCACCTGCACGTTCAACACACGTACGGTTGGGAAGACGTCTCCTCCTTCTTGATCCAGCAAGGGGGAACGAGATGTTGATGGAGATCCAGCAGCACGACAACGTGGTGGTGGATGCAGCGGCGATCTCGGCAGGGCTTCGCCAAGCACTACGAGCGGGAGAGGTGTTGCTGAGGGAGAGGGAGGCGCCAGAGACTTGGGTGCGGCTGCCCTCCCTTCCCCCCACTATATATAGGGCCCCTAGGGGGGGTTCCGGCCCTAGGAGATCCAATCTCCAAGGGGGGCGGCGGCCAGGGGGGGAAACTTGCCCCCCAAGCCAGGTGGAGGCGCCCCACCCCTAGGGTTTCGAACCATAGGCACAGGGGGCCCAAGGGGGGCACACCAGCCCACCAGGGGCTGGTTACCCTCCCACTTCAGCCCATGGGGCCCTACTAGATAGGTGGCCCAACCCGGTGGACCCCCGGGACCCTTCCGGTGGTCCCGGTACAATACCGGTGACCCCCGAAACTTTCCCGATGGCCGAAACCTGACTTCCTATATATAATTCTTATCCTCCGGACCATTCCGGAAATCCTCGTGATGTCCGGGATCTCATCCAGGACTCCGAACAACTTTCAGGTTACTGCATACTAATATCTCTACAACCATAGCGTCACCGAACCTTAAGTGTGTAGACCCTATGGGTTCGGGAGACATGCAGACATGACCGAGACGACTCTCCGGTCAATAACCAACAGCAGGATCTGGATACCCATGTTGGCTCCCGCATGCTCCTCGATGACCTCATCGGATGAACCACGATGTCGAGGATTCGAGTAACCCCATATACAATTCCCTTTGTCAATCCGTACGTTACTTGCTTGAGATTCGATCGTCGGAATCCCAATACCTCGTTTAATCTTGTTACCGGTCAGTCACTTTACTCGTACTGTAATGCATGATCCCGTGACTAGACACTTGGTCACATTGAGCTCATTATGATGATGCATTACCGAGTGGGCCCAGAGATACGTCTCCGTCATACGGAGTGACAAATCCCAATCTCGATTCGTGCCAACCCAACAGACACTTTCGGAGATACCCGTGGTGCACCTTTGTAGTCACCCAGTTATGTTGTGACGTTTGGCACACCCAAAGCACTCCTATGGTATCCGGGAGTTACACAATCTCATGGTCTAAGGAAATGATACTTGACAATTGGAAAAGCTCTAGCAAAACGAACTACACGATCTTTGTGCTACACTTAGGATTGGGTCTTGTCCATCACATCATTCTCCTAATGATGTGATCCCGTTATCAATGACATCCAATGTCCATAGTCATGAAACCATGACTATCTATTGATCAACGAGCTAGTCAACTAGAGGCTCACTAGGGACGTGTTGTGGTCTATATATTCACACATGTATTACGATTTCCGGATAACACAATTATAGCATGAACAATAGACAATTATCATGAACAAGGAAATATAATAATAACCAATTTATTATTGCCTCTAGGGCATATTTCCAACAGTCTCCCACTTGCACTAGAGTCAATAATCTAGTTCACATCACCATGTGATTAACACTCATAGGTCACATCGCCATGTGACTAAGATCCAAAGAGTTTACTAGAGTCAACAAACTAGTTCACATCACTATGTGATTAACACTCAATGAGTTCTGGGTTTGATCATGTTATGCTTGTGAGAGAGGTTGTAGTCAACGGGTCTGCAACATTCAGATGCCTATGTATTTTGCAAAACCTTATGTCATATCGTAGATGCTGCTACCACGTTCTACTTGGAGATATTCCAAATTTTTGCTCCATTATATGTATCCGGTATCTCTACTCAGAGCTATCCGGATAGGTGTTAAGCTTGCATCGACGTAACTCTTTACGTCGAACTCTTTATCAGCTCCATAACCGAGACGCATTTCCTTATTCCTCTAAGGATAATTTTGACTGCTATCCAGTGATCCACTCCTGGATCACCTTTGTACCCTCTTGCCAGACATGTGGCAAGGCACACATTAGGTGCGGTACTTAGCATGGCATACCGTATAGAGCCTATGACAAAAGCATAGGGGACGACCTTCGTCCTTCCTCTTTCTTCTGCCGCGGTCAAGCTTCGAGTCTTACTCAACTTCACACCTTATAACTCAGGTAGGAACTCCTTCTTTGACTGACCTATTTTGAACTCCTTCAAAATCATGTCAAAGGTGTGTGTTCTTTTGAAAGTATCATCAGGCGTCTTGATCTATCTCTACAGATCTTGGTGCCCAATATGTAAGCAACTTTCCAGGTCTTCCTTTGAAAAACTCCTTTCAAACAACCCTTTATGCTTTCCAGAAATTTTACATCATTTCGGATCAACAATATGTCATTCACATATACTTATCAGAAATGTTGTAGTGCTCCCACTCACTTTATTGTAAATACAAGTTTCTAACAAATTTTGTATAAACCCAAAAACTTTGATCACTCCATCAAAGCGTATATTCTGACTCCGAGATGCTTGCTCTAGTCCATGGAATGATCGTTGGAGCTAGCATACCTTTTAGCATCCTTAGGATCGACAAAACCTTTCTGATTTTATCACATACAACCTTTCCTTACGAAAACTGGTAAGGAAACTTGTTTTGACATCCATCTTCCAGATTTCATAAATGCAGCTAATGCTAACATGATTCCAACGGACTTAAGCATTGCTACGGATGAGAAAATCTCATCGTAGTCAACTCCTTTAACTTGTGAAAAACTCTTCGCCACAAGTCGAGCTTCATCGACGGTGACATTACCGTCCACGTCCGTCTTCTTCTTAAAGATCCATTTATCTCAATGGCTTGCCGATCATCGGGCAAGTCCACCAAAGTCCATGCTTTGTTCTGATACATGGATCCTATCTCGGATTTCATGGCTTCTAACCATTTGTCGGAATATGGGCCCACCATCGCTTCTCCATAGCTCGTAGGTTCATTCACTAGTAGAAAAAGGGTCAAATGTGAAGCACAATAGTGCCGGTTTGAATTTCAGCCGGCACTAATGTGTACATTAGTGCCGGTTCATGGCGGCGATCAATAGCACCGGTTCGTGGCGAACCTTTAGTACCGGTTCATGCCACGAACCGGTACTAAAGAGGCTGTGTCAGCCTGCGGTGAGGATATGGCCCCACCATCACCATTTAGTGTCGGTTCGTACCATGAACCGGTACTAATGAGGATATGGCAAGCTGTTTTTAGTCCCACCTCGCTCCCCTAACAAGCCTTTTACCACCTTAAATATGTTATTTCTCAAACTATCACAAGCACTTGGTCTTCATTGAACTCTATGTGTAGAATTTGTGGCCGCAATATGAGTCTTCATCGGTTTATAAATCATTGATGACTCATATTGACAATTCAGATTGTACACACAAAGATCATTGATGATCAAAGTATTTTTGATGTTATAAGATCATATTGACAATTTAGACTGTAAAGAAATATAAGATCATGATCTAGATGCTCTTATATTTTTTGCGTTCAGTATGCAGCAACTGCTAGGCGGGAGGAGCTGTTTAGTACCGGTTCGTGGCGAACCTTTAGCACCGGTTCGTGCCACGAACTGGTACTAATGAGGTTGTGTCAGGTAAGGCTGGGGCCGCACGAGCACCTTTAGTACCGGTTCATGGATGAACCAGTACTACAGTTTCTTAGTAAGCTGTTTTTTAGTCCCACCTCGCGAAGAGAGAGGGACTAGGAGCGGTTTATAAGCCCTGAGTGCAGAGGCGATGAAGAAGAGGCTCAATGCTCACGTTGCTTAGCTTCAAGCCTTCAGGAATATGGTAGACTGCACGAAGCTATGCGCAGTGCAGTTTACACTATTCCGAAAGGCTTGAAGCAAATTAACGAGCATTGCACCTCTTTTTTATTTTTAATAACTTATTACAACTCCGGACTTCTTCTGTTATGGCAAAAACTAATTGCACGTCGGCATTTCTTTTTTTAAACTTTGGTTATAACTCCAGACTTTGACCATCAAGTTTTGCAGAAAAGAAAAAATAGTAGGAAAAAAAACTATAGCTGAAAAGAAAAAAACTATATAAAATGACCGTGAAATTGAAAATCACTACAAAATGAACTCTGAAAATGTTGAATTTTGGCAAACTAGATGAAAAACTACTCAGAAATAAATAGAAGAAAATAAATATAACAGAAAAGAAAAAACTATACAAAAAACTACGCAGAAATAAATAGAAGAAAATAAAGCAGAAAAGAAAAAAAACTATAAAAAAATTGGGGCGCTGCCCTGTGGGCCTGCTAGGCCACGGACGTGCAATTACAGGCCTTAAAGGCCCAGCAGACTCACACGGCAGCGCGCAGAATTTAGGCCCACAAGCCTGCTATATAGAGGAGTTCAAAGAGGTAGCCGCAACTGGGTTTATAAACCAGTGCGGCTGCCCTTCGCCCGGCGAGGTGGGACTAAACTTTGGGGTGGCAACGCGAGGCCTTTAGTACTGGTTGGTGGCTCCAACCGGTACTACAGATCACCCTTTAGTACCGGTTGGAGCCACCAACCGGTACTAAAGGCCCTCTCTTCCCGCCTCTTGGCCTGGCCAAAGTTGGCCTTTAGTACCGGTTGGTGGCTCCAACCGGTACTAACGGCCCATCCTATATATATAGCACTTACGAAAATTTCAGTTACATCTCCCCACTTTCGTCTCCAACCTCTCGACATCGCCGCGCGCCGCTCGATCCCGTCGTCGCCGCCCGTCGCCCGTCGTCCGTCGTCGTCGTCGCTATCCCCGCCGCCGCCCGTCGTCGTCGTCGTCTCGCGCCGCCGCCCCGAACGCCGCCGCCGTCCGTCGTCATCGCCGCGGTCCCGTACGTCGTCTCTCGCACCCGCGCGCCGGCGCCCCCACCCCGTACGCCGCCGCCCTCGCCCCGTACGCCGGCGCCCCCGCTCGTACGTACGGGGCGGCGGCGTACGGGGCGGCGTACACACACATACACACATATACACACACTACACACATACACACACACACACACACACACACATTTTTTACTTATTTTCTGTTTTTTAGAAAATTTAATTAGATATTAATTAGCTAGGTATGTGAGATTTGAACTAGTTGAATAATTAATATAACTAGTTTATTTTTAGTAAGAAAATTGTCGAACTAGTTTATTTAGGTATATGAGATTTGAACTAGTTGAATAATTAATATAACTAGTTTATTTTTAGTAAGAAAATTGTCGTATCTGAGATTTGATTATCTAATTAAAATATTATAGTTAGATATATATTTGAACTAGTTTATTTTTAGTAAATGCTTAGTTGAACTAGTTGAATTAATATATAGAACTAGTTTATTTTTAGTAAATGCTTAGTTGAACTAGTTGAATTAATATATAGAACTAGTTTATTTTTAGTAAATGCTTAGTTGAACTAATTGAATTAATATAACTAGTTTATTTTTAGTAAATTCTTAGTTGAACTAACTGAATTAATATAACTAGTTTATTTTTAGTAAATGCTTAGTTGAATTAATAGAAGTAGTTGAATTAATTGAATTAGTAAGTGTTTAATGTTTCGCCTAATATGAACATAGGAAATGTCGTCTGACGACGGAAAAAATTTCGGTATGTGCACATACTGTGAAGACGAGCGGGGCCAGTGCGTCAGAAATTTCCTTGTTGATGGTAGGCGATTCAGCATCAAGCTGGATGAGACTTTCGAATTCGATACAGTAAGTCACAACGACAAGTCTGTTTTCGTAATTAAGCATGACTTATATATGCTTCATTTGCCTGACTTATAATTTTTAATTTTCACTATTCTACTAGCGCATCCCATGCCATGCAAGAATTTTTGTCTTGGATAAGATAGGTTTCAAAGATATGGAAACTATGGAGGTAAAGAGAGCTTACCTGAAAACTGAGCATGATGGTTATACTTTCAACGTCAAAGTATACAATGCACACACGTACACCTATTTTGAATGCAAAACTTGGCAAGCACTATGCAAGGCTTATGCATTTGAGCCTGGTATGGTTATCACCTTTGATATTCGTCCGGAAGATGATATTGAAGGTAATAGAGACATATGGGTCGATGTGCAGACGCCTCCAGTTCTACCATTATGTGAGTTCTTCTCAAATATATTTTTGTCTTTGATATTGCTTATTTCAAAAATAACTGACAACTAATTTCTATTGACAGCTTATCTCCATTCAGCCAAACATGTCCGGCGCTTGGTAGACATGACCGTCTACTGTCCCAGAGCTGAACTAAACTGCGAGGAGATAAGTCATTATGTTTCATGGCTTGAGGATCTTCATACTGTCAAGACAAAAAAATTTCCCGCACTTGGAAATGTTAGTACTCAAAACGCGCGACCAATAGTGATGGTATTGAACTACGTCACATCTATTTAGGAATGATGGTAAGATATTTACTATTTGTCCTCAGTGCATATTTTGCATACATATTTTTTTTAAACTTTCATTGCTGAGTATATTAATTAAGTACTATACGATGTTCTTCAACAGGGACTCCCGATGACAGTTGTGCCTCAAGGGATCGAGACTAAAGGTCAGATGTCAATTGTTAGCTTAAGGCCAAGATATCCTGCATTGCACATGAATGCATTCAGGATTTCTAGAAGCGATGAATGCTTAAGAGTGAAAGATTGGAGGAAAATTGTTAATGATCGCAGAGAAGTACTAGGGGGAGCAATGAGAAGCGCAGCCCACGATTAGGAGACAGATTCATCGGCATGCTCCAGTATGATCAATCAGGAGAGCTATACATGTTCTATGCTATTTTACTAGAGAGAGAGTAGCTAGCAGGAGTGATTTAGCTAGTTCTTCATGCTGCTCTTAATTAGTACTTGGCCTTTCATGTCCGTGTTCTTCGTTCTGAACATAAGTGA
Source organism: Triticum aestivum (assembly GCF_018294505.1). Taxonomy (NCBI): domain Eukaryota; kingdom Viridiplantae; phylum Streptophyta; class Magnoliopsida; order Poales; family Poaceae; genus Triticum; species Triticum aestivum. The sequence continues at coordinate 651,732,466 of NC_057804.1, forward strand.
TTTGCTTTTGTGGTGTTATATATGAATGCTTATAATATCATGACAATCATGTTAAACTCGATGATTGGTTCTACTAGAAATTCTATTTATATATATATATATATGCATAACGTTTACAATGTGTAGTATCGTAAAATACCAGCAAACGAAAAAGAATTAAAATGGAAACACAAAATTAAATGAAAAAGAAATCATAAAACTAAAAACCCCCAAACCTTATAGTACCGGTTGGTGTTACCAACCGGTACTAAAGGGCTCCAGGCCCCCGGAGCTGGCTCGTGCCACGTGGTTTCCCTTTAGCACCGGTTCGTGCAGAACCGGTACTAAAGGGGGGGCCTTTAGTGACCACACTTTAGTGCCGGTTATGGAACCGACACTAAAGGGCCTTACGAACCGGTGCTATTGCCCGGTTCTGCACTAGTGATTGTTGTCCAACAACATGACCTCTAAGACAGGATCACTGTACCACTCAGGAGTAGTACATATCCTTGTCGACCTACGAGGTTTGATAGCAACTTGATCCGAAGCTTCATGATGACCATCATTATCTTCCTCTTCAACAGTCGTAGATTCCACAGAAACATCTTTCTGTGTTGCACTACTCCCCGGTTGAAGTGAGGGTTCGACAACCTCATCAAGTTCTATCTTCCTCCCACTCAATTCTTTCGAGAGAAACTTTTCCTCGAGAAAGGACCCGATTCTAGAAACAATCCCTTTTTGCTTCCGGAACTAAGACTGGAGGTATACCCAACTGTTTTGGGTGTCCTATGAAGATGCATTTATCCGCTTTGGGTTCGAGCTTATCAGCCTGAAACCTTTTTCACATAAGCGTCGCAGCCCCAAACCTCTAAGAAACGACAACATAGGTTTCTCTAAACCATAGTTCATACGGTGTCATCTCAACGGAATTACGTGGTGCCCTATTTAAAGTGAATGCGGTTGTCTCTAATGCCTATCCCATGAACGATAGTGGTAATTCGATAAGAGACATCATGGTATGCCCCATATTCAATAGGGTGCATCCATGATGTTCGGACACACCATCATACTATGGTGTTCCACGCGGTGTTAGTTGTGAAACAATTTCCACAATGTCTCAACTGTGTACCAAACTCGCAACTCAGATATTCATCTCTATGATAATATCATAGAAATTTAATCCTCTTGTCACGAAGATCTTCAACTTCACTCTGAAATTACTTGAACCTTTCAATAATTCAGACTTGTATTTCATCAAGTAAATATACTCAACATCTACTCAAATCATCTGTGAAGTAAGAACATAACGATATCCACTGCATGCCTCAGCACTCATTGGACTGCACACATCAAAATGTGTTACTTCCAACAAGTTGCTTTCTTGTTCCATCTTACTGAAAATTAGGCTTTTCAGTCATCTTGCCCATGTGGTATGATTTGCATGTCTCAAGTGATTCAAAATCAACTGAGTCCAAACCATCCATCTGCATGGAGTTTCTTCATGCGTACATACCAATAGACATGGTTCACATGTCTCAAACTTTTCAAAAATGAGTGAGTCCAAAGATCCATCAACATGGAGCTTCTTCATGCGTTTTATACCAATATGACTTACATGGCAGTGCCACAAGTAGGTGGTACTATCATTACTACCTTATATCTTTTGGCATGAACATGTGTATTACTATGATCGAGATTCAATAAACCATTCATTTTAGGTGCAAGACCATTGAAGGTATTATTCAAATAAACAGAGTAACCATTATTCTCCTTAAATGAATAACCGTATTGCGATAGACATAATCCAATCATGTCTATGCTCAAAGCAAACACCAAATAACAATTATTTAGGTTTAACACTGATCCCGATGGTAAAGGGAGCGTGCGATGTTTGATCACATCAACCTTGGAAATACTTCCAACACATATCGTCCCCTCGCCTTTAGCTAGTCTCCGTTTATTCCGTAGCCTTTTATTTTGAGTTACTAACACTTAGCAACCGAACCGGTATCTATTACCATGGTGCTACTAGGAGTACTAGTACACATTAATATAATGTATATCCAATATACTTCTGTCGACCTTGCCTGCCTTCTTATCTACCAAGTACCTAGGGTAATTCTGCTCCAGTGACCGTTCCCCTTATTACAGAAGCACTTAGTCTCGGGTTTGGATTCAACCTTGGGTTTCTTCACTAGAGCAGCAACTGATTTGCCATTTTATGAAGTATCCCTTCTTGCCCTTACCCTTCTTGAAACTAGTGGTTTCACCAACCATCAACAATTGATGCTCCTACTTGATTTCTACTTTCGCGGTGTCAAACATCGTGAATATTTCAAGGATCATCATATCTATCCCTGATATGTTATAGTTCATCACGAAGCTCTAGCATCTTGGTGGCAATGACTTTGGAGAAACATCACTATCACATCTGGAAGATCAACTCCCACTCGATTCAAGTGATTGTTGTACTCAGACAATCTGAGCACAAGCTCAATGATTGAGCTTTTCTCCCTTAGTTTGCAGACTAAGAAAAATCGTCGGAGGTCTTATACCTCTTGACGTGGGCACGAGCCTGAAATCCCAATTTCAGCCGTCGAAACATCTCATATGTTCCACGACGTTTCGAAATCGTCTTCGGTGCCTCAATTTTAAACCGTTTAACATTACTGAACTATCACGTAGTTATCAAAACGTGTATGTCAAATGTTCGCAACATCCACAGACGACGTTCGAGGTTCAGCACACCGAGCGATGCATTAAGGACATAAGCCTTCTATGCAGCAATGAGGACAATCCTCAGTTTACGGACCCAGTCCGCATAATTGCTACTATCAACTTTCAACTAAATTTTCTCTAGGAACATATCTAAAATAGTAGAACTAAAACGCGAGCTACCACATAATTTGCAAAGACCTTTTGACTATATTCAGGATAATTAAGTTCATCTTATGAACTCCCACTCAGATAGACATCCCTCTAGTCATCTAAGTGATTACATGATCCGAGTCAACTAGGCCATGTCCGATCATCATGTGAGACGGACTAGTCATCATCGGTGAACATCTTCATGTTGATCGTATCTACCATACGACTCATGCTCGACCTTTCGGTCTCTTGTGTTCCGAGGCCATGTATGTACATGCTAGGCTCGTCAAGTCAACCTAAGTGTTTCGCGTGTGTAAATCTGGCTTACACCTCTTGTATGTGAACGTTAGAATCTATCACACCCGATCATCACGTGATGCTTCGAAACAATGAACTTTCGCAACGGTGCATAGTTAGGGGGAACACTTTCTTGAAATTTTAATGAGGGGTCATCTTAATTACTATCGTCGTTCTAAGCAAATAAGATGCAGAAACATGATAGACATCACATGCAATCAAAAAGTGACATGATACGGCCAATATCATTTTGCTCCTTTTGATCTCCATCTTCGGGGCTCCATGATCATCATCGTCACCGGCATGACACCATGATCTCCATCATCATGATCTCCATCATCGTGTCTTCATGAAGTTGTCTCGCCAACTATTACTTCTACTACTATGGCTAACGGTTTAGCAATAAAGTAAAGTAATTACATGGCGTTGTTCAATGACAAGCAGGTCATACAATAAATTAAGACAACTCCTATGGCTCCTGCCGGTTGTCATACTCATCGACATGCAAGTCGTGATTCCTATTACAAGAACATGATCAATCTCATACATCACATATCATTCATCACATTCTTTTTGGCCATATCACATCACATAGCATACCCTGCAAAAACAAGTTAGACGTCCTCTAATTTGTTGTGTGCATGTTTTACGTGGCTGCTATGGGTTTCTAGCAAGAACGTTTCTTACGTACGCAAAAACCACAAAGTGATATGCCAATTGCTATTTACCCTTCATAAGGACCCTTTTCATCGAATCCGATCCGACTAAAGTGGGAGAGACTGGCACCCACTAGCCACCTTATGCAACAAGTGCATGTGAGTCGGTGGAACCTATCTCACGTAAGTGTACGTGTAAGGTCGGTCCGGGCCGCTTCATCCCACAATACCGTCGAAACAAGATTGGACTAGTAACGGTAAGCATACTGAACAAAATCAACGCCCACAACAACTTGTGTTCTACTCATGCATAGAAACTACGCGTAGACCTAGCTTATGATGCCACTGTTGGGGAACGTTGCAAAAACAAAAAATTTCTACGCTTCACCAAGATCAATCTATGGAGTTCATCTAGCAACGAGAGAGAGAGGATTGCATCTACATACCCTTGTAGATCGCGAGCGGAAGTGTTCAAGAGAACGGGGTTGAGGGAGTCGTACTCGTCATGATCCAAATCACCGATGATCCTAGTGCTGAACGGATAGCACCTCTGCATTCAACACACGTATGGTTGGGAAGACGTCTCCTCCTTATTGATCAAAAAAGGGGGAAGGAAAGGTTGATGGAGATCCAGCAGCACGACGGCGTGATGGTGGATGCAGCAGCGATCTCGGCAGGGCTTCGCCAAGCACTACGAGAGGGAGAGCTGTTGCGGAGGGAGAGGGAGGCGCCAGAGACTTGGGTGCGGCTGCCCTCCCTCCCCCCAGTATATATAGGGCCCCTAGGGGGCGCCGGCCCTAGGAGATCCAATCTCCAAGGGGGGCGGCGGCCAGGGGGGGAAACTTGCCCCCCAAGCCAGGTGGAGGCGCCCCCACCCCTAGGGTTTCCATCCCTAGGCACAGGGGGGGCCAAGGGGGGGAGCACCAGCCCACCAGGGGCTGGTTCCCCTACCACTTCAGCCCATGGGGCCCTCCGGGATAGGTGGCCCCACCCGGTGGAGCCCCGGGACCCTTCCGGTGGTCCCGGTACAATACCGGTGACCCCCGAAACTTTCCCGATGGCCGAAACCTGACTTCCTATATATAATTCTTCACCTGCGGACCATTCCAGAACTCCTCGTGACGTCCGGGATCTCATCCGGGACTCCGAACAACTTTCGGGTTACTGCATACTAATATCTCTACAACCCTAGCGTCACTGAACCTTAAGTGTGTAGACCGTGCGGGTTCAGGAGACATGCAGACATGACCGAGATGACTCTCCGGTCAATAACCAACAACGGGATCTGGATACCCATGTTGGCTCTCACATGCTCCTCGATGATCTCATCGGATGAACCACGATGTCGAGGATTTGAGTAACCCCGTATACAATTTCCTTTGTCAATCGGTACGTTACTTGCCCGAGATTCGATCGTCGGTATCCCAATACCTCATTTAATCTTGTTACCGGTAAGTCACTTTACTCGTACCGTAATGCATGATCCCGTGACCAGACACTTGGTCACATTGATCTCATTATGATGATGCATTACCGAGTGGGCCCAGAGATACCTCTCCGTCATACGGAGTGACAAATCCCAATCTCGATTCGTGCCAACCCAACAGACACTTTCGGAGATACCCGTAGTGCACCTTTATGTTGTGATGTTTGGCACACCCAAAGCACTCCTACGGTATTCGGGAGTTGCACAATCTCATGGTCTAAGGAAATGATACTTGACATTTGGAAAAGCTCTAGCAAAACAAACTACATGATCTTTGTGCTACGCTTAGGATTGGGTCTTGTCCATCACATCACTCTCCTAATGATGTGATCTCATTATCAATGACATCCAATGTCCATAGTCAGGAAACCATGAGTATCTGTTGATCAACGAGCTAGTCAACTAGAGGCTCACTAGGGACGTGTTGTGGTCTATATATTCACACATGTATTACGATTTCCGGATAACACAACTATAGCATGAACAATAGACAATTATCATGAACAAGGAAATATAATAATAACCAATTTATTATTGCCTCTAGGGCATATTTCCAACACCTATACCATGTCAATGCATCTCCCTTCAAAGATAAAGGGAAGACCTTCCTTTTGACAACATCATCGGGAATACCTGCAAGCTTACATAATCCACAAACTTCATCCACAAAGCTAAGGTGTAAATCGGGATGCAATGTTCCATCTCCTGCAAATGGATTAGCTAGCAGTTTCTCTATCATACCCGAAGGAATCTCAAAGTAAATATTTTCATAAAGTTCAATAGGTTGAGGAGAAACTCTTTGCTCTTCTGGTTGGGGTGAAGATACCCCAAACAAGCCCTTCAAAGGATTAGTTTCCATAGTGACAAGTAATAGAAAATTTCAGCACACTATATAAATGTTTCCTTACCAAGTTCCACTCACCAAAAGCGCTACACTCCCCGGCAATGGCGCCAGAAAAGAGTCTTGATGACCCACAAGTGTAGGGGATATATCATAGTCCTTTCGATAAGTAAGAGTGTCGAACCCAACGAGGAGCAGAAGGAAATGATAAGCGGTTTTCAGTAAGGTCTTCTCTGGAAGCACTGAAATTGTAGGTAATAGATAGTTTTGTGATAAGATAAATAGTAACGAGCAACAAGTAAATAAAGTAAATAAAGTGCAGAAAGGTGGCCCAATCCTTTATGTAGCAAAGGATAAGCCTGGACAATTCTAATAATAATAAAGGAGCTCCCGAGGACACATTGGGAATTATTGTCAAGCTAGTTTTCATCACGCTCATATGATTCGCGTTCGGTACTTTGATAATTTGATATGTGGATGGACTAGTGCTTGGGTACTGCCCTTACTTGGACAAGCATCCCACTTATGATTAACCCCTATTGCAAGCATCCGCAACTACAACAAAAGTATTAAGGTAAACCTAACCATAGCATGAAACATGTGAATCCAAATCAGCCCCTAACGAAGCAATGCATAAACTAGGGTTTAAGCTTCTGTCACTCTAGCAACCCATCATCTACTTATTACTTCCCTATGCCCTCCTCTAGGCCCAATAATGGTGAAGTGTCATGTAGTCGACGTTCACATGACACCACTAGAGGAGAAGACAACATACATCTCATCAAAATATCGAACGAATACCAAATTCACATGACTACTAATAGCAAGACTTCACACATGTCCTCAGGAACAAACGTAACTACTCACAAAGCATATTCATGTTCATAATCAGAGGTGTAATAATATGCATTAAGGATCTGAACATATGATCTTCCACCAAGTAAACCAATAAGTATCAACTACAAGGAGTAATCAACACTACTAGCAACCCACAGGTACCAATTTGTGGTTTTGGATACAAGATTGGATACAAGAGATGAGCTAGGGTTTGAGAAGAGATGGTGCTGGTGAAGATGTTGATGGAGATTGACCCCCTCTCGATTAGAGGATCGTTGGTGATGACGTTGGTGATGATTTCCCCCTCCCGGAGGGAAGTGTCCCCGGCAGAATAGCTCCGCTAGAGCCCTAGATTGATTCCGCCAAGGTTCCGCCTCGTGGCGGCGGAGTTTCGTCCCGTAAGCTTGCCCATGATTTTTTCCAGGGTAAAAGTGATGATATAGCAGAAGATGGACGCCAGAGGCCCACCAGGGGGGCCCAGGAGATAGGGGGCGCGCCCTATAGGGGGGGCTGTCTTCTGGATAGGGTGTGGGCCCCCTGGCCTATTTCTTTCGCTCAGAAATTCTTATTAATTCAAAAAAGTTGTTTCGTGGGGTTTCAGGACTTTTGGAGCTGTGCAGAATAGGTTTCCAACATTTGCTCCTTTTCCAGCCAGAATTCCAGCTGCCGGCATTCCCCCTCTTCATGGTAAACCTTGTAAAATAAGAGAGAATAGCCATAAGTATTGAGATATAATGTGTAGTAACAACCCATAATGCAATAAATATTGATATAAAAGCATGATGCAAAATGGACGTATCACCCCCTGCCCCGCGCCCTGTGCCCCGCGACGTCGCCGGCCCCTGCCCGTCGCCGCCCCGCCTCGCGCCGCCCCTCATCATCGACCATCGCCGCGCCGCCCCTCACGCACCGTCGCTGTCACCATCCCCTGCCCGTCGCCCTCGCCGCGCCCCTCACGCTGTCGCCATCCCGTGAGGTTGAATTTTGCTAATTTAATTTGATGTGTAGTTAATTTAGATGTGTAGTTTATTGAGTTAGATTTTATTAGATTTTGTTGTTAGATTTTCTGTAGTTCATAGATTTTTTTGTTAGATGTGTAGTAATTTAGATGTGTGGTTCATAGATTTTTTTTCATATTGTGTTAGATTTGTTTTCTGTTAATATATTTTTTTTTGGTGATATTATTGTTGAATATGCATGTTTGTATGTTCATATATATGCAAAGATCGAATATGTCAATTTTTTATGATTTTTTTTCTGTTCATAAAATTTTTATGATTTTTTTCTGTTGTAATTTTGCTCATAGAATTTTAATGATTTTTTTGTTCGTAGAATTTTCTTTGTCAATTTATGTATATGTTCATATTATGTATGTATAGGAAAATTGTGTATGATCAAAGTCATTTATGAGTTCATATTTAGAAGAGAGGAAAAAGGAAAATAAGAAGAGAAAGTGTTTAATATAATTAGTTAGAAAAATAATAGAACTATAGTTAAACTAGTTTATTTTTAGTAAGCACTACTTTATTTTATTTCTATTAAGTGCTTAATATATAGTTGTACTAGCTAGTTGATTTAATAAACTACTTTATTTTACTATAGAAGTAGTTTATTTTTAGTAAGTGCTTAGTAGTTGAACTAGTTGATTTAATTAATAAAACTACTTTATTTTACTATATATAGAAGTAGTTCCCGCATCGACGTCGACGATGCCTATCCCGCATCCTCATCGTCGACTCGGCGGTGGAGGCCTGCTTGATCAGGGCCATGTCCGGGACTGGACTCCGCCGGGCTGGTATTGGGAGGTGCTACCTTCCGGGGGGCGTAGGTTGGTGAGGAGCCAGCCTATTGTTGACCCGATCCTTGTTTGGTGGCGGTCGCGTGGGACAGTGATGGTTCCGAGGCTTCCGGACACCTCGGAGGTGGTACGTGACCGTGTCAGCGAGGAGGACGAGCATGTCCATTGCTACATGATTGCGTTGGAGGGCAGGTTCGACAATACATGGCAGGTTCTTCAGGGATCTCACTGAAGCTATGATCCTGTGATGATTCCTTATCTTTGGGTGTCCACCGCCCGCGACGATACCCGTTGGGCGCTACGGTTCTAGCTGTATTAGCGATGCTATATGTATGATAGTATTCGAGGAGTATTAGTGATAATATTCGACGATGTACGGACACAAGAAATGATGTACTTTTACTTATAATTGAATGCATGTAATTTGATTACTACTTTATTTTACGATTTGGTTTTGCTTATTGAATGCTCATATTAGAAAAGTACTCCTACTTTGAATGCTAAAATTGAAGAGCGCTCTTTGCAGAAATCTAGGAGCCCCCTCCATCATCCACGCCGTCGTGGGGGTAGCTTCTCCTTCATCCCCGTGTGCTAGACAATTTGTTGTAATAATGCACTCGGAGATGAAAGGAGGAGCTACCATCACCGATAGTCAACCTGTGATTAATAATAATGATCTAATTTAGATTTTTTAGTACATATATTTAATTGTACAAGTTTAATATTTGAATTATGAACATAGGCCGAAAATGTCGTACTCAGACAACGAAAACCGCCCGGGGGAGTGTGACTGGTGCCACGACGACCGAGGTATGTGTGACAGGTTCCTTGAGCTCGACGAAGATCGGCGCTTCAGCATTAAGCTCGAGGAGACCTTCGATGTTAAAACGGTATGCAACGACGACAATAGTTTTTTTTTGTAATTAAGCATGACTTCAACTATTTTAACGTGTATTTTTCATCTTTTCCAATTCGACTAGGTTATCCCATGCTACGCAAGATGCTATGTCTTGGAGAGGATGGGTTTTGAAGACCATGAAAGTATGGAAACCAAAAAAAATCACCTAAGGACCCATCATGGTGTGGATTTTGAAGTAAAGTTGTACAATGGTGACAGTGTAACCCGTTTTGGTTACAAAAATTGGGAAGCACTTTGCAAGATGTATGGTTTTGATGAGGGTATGCTTGTCACCATGGATCTTGGTGATCCTACAATCGAGCAAGACTCCTTGTGGATACACTTCCAATTCTTCCCCCATGTGAGCTTCTCAAACATAGTTATTAAGTAATTTATATTGTTTATTTCAAAATAGTTGACAGCTTATTTCCATTGACAGCTTATTTTTATTCTTCAAAGAATGTGCGGAGGATGGTAGACAAAACCCACTACACCGATGGCTCCGAATTAACTTATAAGGAGAAAAATCATCTGATCGCATTTTGTACTGATCTTGAGAATTACAATATCTACAATCGAACTCCTCAATATTATGTTTAATACGTGCCACTAGTGCACGTGTTGAACTACGGTAACTACCATGGAGATACCCTGGTAAGATTTTTTACTATTACGACATCCGTGCATCTTTTTGCATACTTCTAAAACTAGTACATCACTGCTAACTACGAAGTTGTTACTATGTTTTTCAATAGATAATCCCGAATGATTGTGTGCCTCTTCTGATGTATACGCACGGTTGCCTTGATGTTTTGAACATACAACCAGGTCGTCCTACGAATCTCATTTGTCCATACCGGATTTTTAAAAGAAGTGGAGACATGACAATCAAAGAATGGAAAAAATGTATGGACAGTCGTAAGGAGCTTCTTGGAAGCAAAAGGAAGCGAAGCGCAAGAATTGGAGACAGGATGATCTCCATTCTTCATAATGGAGAGTCAGGGTCTATATTGTTTTATGCTATTTTACCTTAGCGGTGTTTAGGTCCTACCTGATACTGATGATCATGTGCTAAGAACAATTATGTAGGGTTGGGTTCGATGACTATGAGGATGATGATCGTATGACTTGTTATTAATAACGAGTAGAAGTTGTATGATGATGCATGATTAGTAGGACTTGTTATTATATATGATGATGTATGATGCGAGTATGAGTTATTATATATCAGCTTGTGAAATGAACATAGCAGTAGCATTGGTAAACCAAGGACGAAGATATAAGAGAGGACACTTCTCTCTATTAGCTAGGTAATAACAACCTAAATTAACCCCCCAAACCCCTAAACTAGCCATTTAAAAAAAAGAAAAACCTCAGCTCCAGCCAGCTGCTGACGCGTGGAAGCCTTTTGATCCCAGTTTATGTCACCAACCGGGACCAAAGGCCACCTTGCCTGGGCTGCCCGCAGTGGCCACGTAGAGGCCCATCTGTCCCGGTTCGTGTAAGAACCGGGACTAAAGGGGGGGGCATTAGTACCGACCTTTTTGTCCCTGTTCTTAAACCGGGACAAAATGCCCTTACGAACCGGGACAACTGCCCTGTTTTCTACTAATGACCCAAAAATGACTCCACTACAAAAATGACTTCACCGGTGCTACCACCCATCTCTCTCACCATCATATCAGGCAGGCAGGCGGGCAGGCAGTCTACAGACTCATCTCCTTCCACTACTGTTCTAGCCAGCATGCAGCAAACATTTCATTTCCCTGTCTAATTTTAGGAATTTTAGGCCTACCACTCTTTTGCACCATACTGACAAAATAGAAGACAAAAAACGTCCCGGCAACTTTTCACCTTGAATGCTAATCATGTTTTACAAATGCAATTATGTTTTGGAGCAGAAATTATGCATGTTTGGGAATTGATTAGTGGTAAGTAAGAGAAGAGGTTAATTATTATTACCGTGAGGACTTTCTTGTACTTGGAGATGATGAAGGGGACGTAGTCGTGGATCTCGAATTGCTGGGACCTAGCGGAGAAGGGCACCAGGTAGTAGTTGTTGACGAAGTCGTTGCCGCCGAGCGTGATGAGCACCAGCCCTCTGCTGGTAGTCCTGGAAGTTCTGCAGCTGCTGTGCGATCCTGATGACGTTCACCTGCACACGCACACGTACAACATTATTGTCATCTCCGTTGCATTATTGTAGATATGTATACATGATTCGAGCATGTGTGCGTGCGTGCGCGTGGAGCTTACGAATTGCACGCCTGTGTCGTTGAGGATGCCGACGCCGGTGGACACGAAGTTGGCGCCAACAAGCAGGTTCTCGCCGCACATGTAGGGGCTCAGGTACGGCAGCGCGGGCTCTGCCCTGAGGTACTCGCCTGATCAAACATGTGGCAATGTCAAGAACTACTCTCCCAACCGAAAGAGAAATGGTGCAGCGGGGAGGATAACGTACTGATGATGTCGGGGAAGGACCGGGATGGGGCGGGGGGGGGGGGGGGGCGACCTTGCAGGTGGGCGTCGACGAAGTGGCGACAGACGGAGCCCAGGAGGCGCTCGCCTTGACACTCGTGGTGGGTTCCTCACGGCGTGGAACACTACTCCTGCCCGGCGGCTGGGTCGTCGGCCAAGAGGCGACGGATGGAGTCCACGAGGCCCTCACCTCGGCGCGCATGGTAGGTTCATGGAGGCGATCGATCACGACCGCGGGGCGCTGTACGCTTCGTCGCCGGCGACAAGCTTGGAGGGAAGAGAGGGGTGGAGCGGCGGCGGCGAAGGGATGGATCTGCGGTGGCGAAGGGATGGAGGGCAGCGGCGAAGGGATCTGGTGTGCGAGTCGTGCGTGTGACTGGTCGCTTGAGGGCAGGAGGCCTCGCTCGTGCAATACGTTCTCGATTTTTTTTTTCTGCTGGTTTTTTTTCGTAGTATTTTTTCGGCCGTTTTTCTCTGGTGCGAGGGAGGTTTGCGCGTGGACTGGATGAGGCATCGCTAGGAGTTTTTTGGTTCGAGGGGACTACGTGTGAGGCGGGAGGAGAAACGAAAAAAACCCAGAGAAGATGAGACAAAAAATAACCGTGGAACGGAGGCTATCAACTGAGACATTAGAAATAGAGATGAGGAAAAGAGATCCCAATGGCACGTATGCTTGCTATAATGAACTGAATTATTGGACTAACCGCATCAAGATCGGATCACGCCGATCCTATCCCCGTCCACGACACTCTCCTCCAATCGAAATATTGCCCCAACGCGGCTCGTGTCCCACGCTTTGAAAGCGAGCCCTAGCTACCATATGACACCAACCCCCTCCCTCTTTTGTTTTGTCAGTTAATTTACCATTAGCTCACACTCACGCACACACCGTGTTAGGATCGATCCATGGAGCTTCCCTTCTCTTCCCTTCCTATTTAACGAGCTAGCCACTCTACACTCTTTGCATCTCAGCAAGCACCAAAGAGTAGCTAGAAATGGCGATGGCTAGGACACCGACGCTCCTCCTCATCGTCGCCGCGGCTCTCCTCGCGGCCTCATGCAGCGCATGGGAGGCCAACATCCGGATGCCGACGTCCGTGGACGAGGCGGTGGTGGCGCCGCTGATCCACGCGCTCCGGCCGCTGCTGGGCTCCGGCAAGCACGCCGGAGTGGAGTGCGACAGCTGGGTGCTGGGCGTGGAGGCGCACAACGTGCGGGACTGGAAGACGGTGCCCGCCAGCTGTGAGGGCTACGTCGGCCACTACATGCTCGGTAAGCACTTCCGCCGTGACTCCAAGATCGTCATCGACCAGGCCGTCGCCTACGTCGACAGCCTCAAGCTCGCCGGCAACGGCAAGGAGGTGTGGGTCTTCGACGTCGACGAGACCACGGTCTCCAACCTCCCCTACTACGCCAAGCACGGCTTCGGGTACGTATTACTCGATTGTATACATACGTGCACACCACGCTATATATGCGTACATACATACATGTAGTTGCTAATTATTGCAGGTGCATCTGAGCAGGGACTTTTCGTTCACATGAAGTAAAAGTCTGACTAGACCTCGTTAGTTAAACTCACTAGTTACTATTAGACAAGGAAAAATATCAATAACATTGTGTCATCGTGAGATCTCTATTGAATGGGAGTGGGAAAACAAGTGAGAGTAGAAGTGGATATAAAAAGGAATATACTCATCACTAGCTTTGGACTGGACACTTGGACATCATCATTGCTGGCCAATTCCAATTAATCACAGTCCAGCAAGACCATATATATATGTCCCTCCTATGAATGGCCAACAAACAAGAGGAAAACATAATATACTGGAAAACTACTCCCTCCGTCCGACAATACTTGTCACCAAAATGAATAAAAAGAGATATATCTAGAACTAAAATACATCTAGATACATCCTCTTTTATCCATTTTGATGACAAGTATTTCCGAACGGAGGGAGTACATTTTTTAGATGTAGAGATGTGATTTGATTGGCATGGGCATGGGAATGTGATGGCCGGAGTAGGACCGTATCTGTTGTCCACTTGGCTACTTTATCAACGAATTTAGTTTTCAACCGTCCTTATTGACAAATACTTTCTTAATTGAGTTTAGATCGAGAATACTTATTTTATAAAATGTAAGAAGTCAGAACATCTTGCGCATAGTTACATAAGCCACAAGACTGTTCCTTAGTTAAGAACATTCTCTTGAACAAAAATGGAAATAAACTTGAAACGTAATAGAAGTCTAGATAATATCTAGCCAAGATGATGCTAAAGGTTTTGTTTGAAACTATGATTAACTAGCTGTGCATAACTTCCTTACATAATGTGACGAAGGAGCTAGTGCATTGCGATTTAAGGTAAATCGTACCTTGCCCTAAGAAATTGAAAGTGAATCTACAATGGGCAGCTTAAAAAAGAAACATAAAAGGTTTACAAGTGCGTCCCAGAAAAGAAATAATGATGAACAGGTGCATATCTAACTAATCGAGGGGTTCCAATAACTTTGCTTCACCACAATCATCACAAAACTAACCTTTTTTTTGTTTTGTTGAAAAAGCTGAAACTCGGTTGCAATATATAAGGCTGCAATGGTAAACCTATTTGATCAAAGGAATCAACAAAGTTGAGCTGCTGCATACAAAGCTGTGCACGATTAGGTTAAATACTACAAGTAGTGAGTAAGTTTGGCATTCGTTCTTGGTCCAGCAAAACAGTAGCGTGATGATGCCGGAGTACGACCTCGCTGTGTCATATTCATTATTGATTTATACCCTCCACTTGGCCAACTTTATTTATCGTCATTCTCGTTCATCCACATACGTACTGTAGCCCATGCATGTAGCTCATCCACTTGGCCATTTGGCCACTTGGACCACAATCTAGGTTACACATTTTTCTTCGGTATGCATAATTACTAGTAGCTGATATTGTTGAATCTGCCATTAATCTATCTTCATATACATGTGTGCGCAGGGCTACACCTTTCAACGCGACGAGCTTCAACGCATATGTGCTGGAGGGGAGCGCACCAGCACTACCGGAGACAAAGAGGCTGTACAACAAGCTGCGCTCGGTCGGCATTAAGCCGGTTTTCCTCACCGGACGGACCGAGGACCAGAGGGCCATCACCATCACCAACCTCCGCCGCCAGGGGATCTCCGGGTGGATGAACTTGCTGCTGAAGCAGCCCGGCTTCAAGGGCTCTGCTGTGACCTACAAGTCCGGCGAGAGGCAAAAATTGCAGGACGCCGGGTACATCATAGTCGGCAACATCGGCGATCAGTGGAGCGACATCCTCGGCGCGCCCGAGGGCGCCCGTACCTTCAAGCTCCCCGACCCCATGTACTACATTGGCTAGGCCGGGCCGGTTGCTGCCACCTTTGATTGCTCCTCGGTCCTGATCCACGATTGAATAAACTCCATGCTCTTAATCATATGCATGCTTCGTCAATAATCGCCCCCCCCCCCCTCCCCTCCCTGTTGTTGTTTGGTTAATTTCCATTGTTGAGAACTTGAGATCAATTATTATGTACCCCTCCACTAATGGGCCAATTTTGACCCGTTGGAGGAAGGGATCGTAATTGGCGGACCACCAAACAACGGTCGGGAGAGTCAACCAAGTGCCCACATAGAGGAACGAGAAGTTGTGCCCACTGATAGTGTACAAGTGACGATTACGAAATTGTTCTTGTGGCTTGCATGTTGTGTGCATATGTATTGTATGTAACTTTCCAATAAAGTTCAGAGCTGGATTAGAGACTGGCTTGGTCCCTTTGGACACCAAACCCTGGAGTGTGGACACCTCGGTCAAGGAATGTTGGTCTAAACAGGTGTCCAACAAGAATCATAAGAGGAAGGCTATGGAAACCCTAACTATGCTAGTTAATTCGACAATTTGGAATAAAACAAATGTGCATCTCTTCCAAGGTATTTCGACCATGGCAAGCATCATCCTTGGACACATTAGAAGTGAGGTGGCAACATGGATCAAAGCTCGGGGCAAAGGATTTGGGAAACATTGTGCCGGAAGAGTAGCCCCGTTCTATTATTTTAGCCTTTCATTGTTAGCTATCTTTTTTCGATTGATGTTGTTCTAGATCTCTCTTAATTAATGGGACAAGACAAATAGTTTGCCTCTGTTTTACAAAAAGGTCCGTAGCTTGCAAAGTTTTAACATCCATTTACATCACCTACTCCAGAGAGAGCGTCTGCTACCATCTTCTCTCGGACTTTTTTGTACGACGTGATTAGTGTCATAAAATGGAGTGTTTTAGCGTCTAACATCAGCTCTAAAAGACATAACACTTAGCTTAAAAAAAAGACATAACACTTAAAGTTAGATCGCAAAAAAAACATACACTTGCATGTTTTTTGCACTTTAATGCAACAATAAAAAACTCAAGGTGATATTATGATAGACTTTGAACAATAGAGAAACTCAATGAAACATTATACAAAACTTCAAAATAAGACTGTTTTTGTGAACAACCAAAAAAAAAATGTAATCGTCAGTTAGACTGATAATACTTTTATATGCTTCTCCACAACAAAAAGCTATGTATGAAGATGTTAATTAGAAGTCAGAATATCTTGTGCATGGTTGCATGCTACACCACTATTCCTTGGATTAACTAGTTGGGCATAACGTCCTCCTATTTTGCGAACCAGCATGTGATAAACAAGCTAATACGATTTAAAGTAATCATACCTCGTCCTAAGAAACTAAAAGTGAATCTACAATGGGCGGCTAGAAAAAGAAACATAAAAGTAGACAAGCGCGTCTGGAAAAAGAAAAAACGAACAACTTATCACTTAATAGGGCATCTAACTAATCGAGTGGTGCGAATAACTTTGTTTGGCCACAATTATGACAAAGTGAACCTTTTGTTGAAAGACCGAACTCTGCAATAAAGCTGCAATGGTAGGCCTATTTTTATCAAGGAATCCACAATGCTGAGCTGCTGCACACAGTGCATTCTCACTCACGCATCACAAATAGTGGGTCAGTTATTAAAAAAATGAAAAGGAGGGTGAGTGAGGCGCACAAAAAATAGATACTATTAGTACTCCAAAATAGTGGAGTACCAAAGTGATAGGCCTCTTTGAATAAGAGGATTCTCATAATTTTTTTCGTGCATTGATTATTTGATTCGTAAGAGAGAATCCTATAGGAAATGTTTTCCAAGGATTCGCTTGTACTGCATTTCATTTTTTGTGGATTTTTTATCTATCTATCAATCATGACAGTAAAATGAATATAATAGAAATAATAAAAATTACACTTAGATCTGTAGACCACCTAGCGATGACTATAAACACTGAAGCGAGCCGAGGGTGCCGCCGTCATCGCCCCTCATTCACAGAAGCTGGGCAAAAGTTGTGGTAGTAGACGGAAGTGATCTGCATGGCACGTATGCATGCTATAATTAACTGAATTATTGGACCATCAAGATCGGATCACATCGGTCCTATCCGCGTCGATGACACTCTCTCCTCCTATCCCCAACGACTCGCTCGCATCCCACGCTCTGAAAGCGACCCCTAGGTATCATTATCAAATGCATGACACCAACCCCTCCCTCTTTCGATTTGTCAGTTAAATTACCTTTAGCCCACACTCACGCACACACCGTGTTAGGATTGACCGATGCAGCTTCCCTTCCCTACCTATTTAACGAGCTAGCCATCCCACACTCTTTGCACCTCAGTTCAGCAAGCAGCATCACACACACATACTAGAAATGGCAAAGGCCAGGACAACGACGACGACGCTCCTCCTCGTCGCCGCGGCTCTCCTCGTGGCCTCCTGCAGCGCGTGGGAGGTCAACATCCGCATGCCGACCTCGGCCGCGGACGTGGACGAGGCCGTGGTGGCGCCGCTGATCCATGCGCTGCGGCCGCTGCTGGGCTCCGGCAAGCACGCCGGAGTGGCGTGCGACAGCTGGGTGCTGGGCGTGGAGGCGCACAACGTGCGGGACTGGAAGACCGTGCCCGCCAGCTGCGAGAGCTACGTCGGCCACTACATGCTCGGCAGCCACTTCCGCCGTGACTCCAAGATCGTCATCGACCAGGCCCTCGCCTACGTCGACTCCCTCAAGCTCGCCGGCAACGGCAAGGAGGTGTGGGTCTTCGACATCGACGAGACAACCCTCTCCAACCTCCCTTACTACGCCAAGCACGGCTTCGGGTACGTACTCGATTGTATACATACACACTACTGATGCTATGCGTAGTGCATTATACTTGCTATCTATTGCAGGTGCATCTGAGCAGGGACTTGCACTCATCTTTTCATTCAAATAAACTAAAAATCTGACTAGGCATCGTTAATTAAAATCAACTGACTAGCTAGATAAACGATGTGGCATCGTAAGATCTGTAATGAATGAAAATGGAAAAACAAGGGAGACTAAAAGTGGAAATGTAGAAATGTATTACTTGGACGTGTTGGACACTTGGACATCATCACTTCTGGTCACCTCGAATTAATCACAGTCACAGAGACAGCCAGCAGGACCATATATATGTCCCTCGTATCAGTGATCGACAAATTAAAACAAGAGGGAAACATACTATACTAGTACTACAGTTAGATATAGAGATGTGTGCTGTGATGTGCATGTGTATGTGGTGGCCGGAGTAGGACCTTATCTGTTGTCCACTTGGCTAGCTACTTTATCGGACGGTTTCTTTTTCAAGCATCCTTATCAACCCATACTTTCTAACTATGTTATGCTTAATTTAGTTTAGATGGATAATACTTATTTTATAAGATGTAAGAAGTCAGAACATCTCCTGCATATTTACATATGCTGCAACACTATTCCTGTTTTTTTTTTGTTGAGTTGGAACACTATATTTCCGTGGTTAAGAAGATTCTCTTGAAACAAAATGGAAATTAACTTGAAACTTAGTAGAAGCCAAGATCATATCTAGCCAAGTTGATGCGAAAGGTTTAGTTCAAAACTATGATTAAGTAGTTGTGTGTAGTATAACTACCTTGTATATATTTTTAATATGATGAATGAGCTAGTGCATCGCGATTTTAAAGTAAATCATACCTTTCCTTAAGAAATTTTAAAGCCGATCTACACTGAACGGCTAGAAAAAGTAAACATAAAAGCATACAAGCGCGTCTGAGAAAAGTAGGATGAACAGCTCATCACAACATATATTTAACTAATCAAGGGGTTAGAGTAACTTTGCCTCGCCACAATCATGACAAAGCTAACCATTTTTGTTGAAAGCCGAAACTTTGCAATAACGTTGCAAACGGTAGACCTAATTTATCAAAGGAATCAACAAAGCTGTGCTGCTGCATACAAAGCTGTGCACGATGAGATTAAATACCACAACTAGTGATTATGTTTGGCGTTCGTTCTTGGTCCAACAAAACAGTGGCGGGATGATGCTGGAGTAGGACCTCGCCGTGTCATACATTGATTTATACGCTCCACATGGCCAACTTAATTGATCATCAGTCTCGTTAGTCCACAACTACGTACTGCTCATGCACATGCCATACGTACAGACGCAGAGCATTGGGTTTAGTTACCGCTCATCCACTTCGGCCGTTTGGCCACTTGGATCACAATCTAGGTCACATACTATGTTTCTTCGGGGGATTCTAAAAAAATATATGTTTCGGTATGCATAATTGCTAGCAGCTGATGTACTTGAATCTGCCATTAATATATCTTCATACACATGTGAGTGCAGGGCTACACCGTTCAACGCGACGAGCTTCAACGCATACGTGCGGGAGGGGAGCGCGCCCGCGCTGCCGGAGACGAAGCGGTTGTACAACAAGCTGCGCTCGGTCGGTATCAAGCCAGTGTTCCTCACCGGCCGGACCGAGGACCAGAGGGCCATCACCGTCACCAACCTCCGCCGCCAGGGCATCTCCGGGTGGATGAACCTGCTGTTGAAGCAACCCGGCTTCAAGGGCTCCGCGGTGACCTACAAGTCCGGTGAGAGGCAGAAGCTGCAGGACGCCGGGTACGTCATCGTCGGCAATATCGGCGACCAGTGGAGTGACATCCTCGGCGCGCCTGAGCGGGCCCGCACTTTCAAGCTGCCAGACCCCATGTACTACATCGGCTAGGCTGCCTCCGACTCAGGCATGCCGCCATTGATTTCTCGATCGAATAAGCTCCATGCTCTTAGTTATATTCATGTTTAGCCAATAAACCCTCCCCAATTGTTGCTTCGTTCATTTCCATTGTTGAGAACTTGAGATTAGTTGCTATTATGAATGTGTTCATGTAGAAGTTGCATGTTGTTTAATCAATGGATCGATCCACACTAGTAGAAAAAGGGCCTACAGTCCCGGTTGGTGAGGGCCTTTAGTCCCGGTTCATGAACCAGGACTAAATGGTCGGTACTAATGCCCTGACCCTTTAGTCCCGGTTCAATCCAGAACCGGGACAGATGGGCCTCCACGTGGCCTGTCCGCTGAGCCCAGGCAGGAGGGCCTTTGGTCCCGGTTGGTGGCACCAACCGGGACCAATAGGCATCCACGTGTCAGCATTTCTGTGGCTGGGGTTTTTGTTTTTTTTTTAAAAGGGGGGGGGCGGTTGGGGGGTTTTGGGGGGTTAATTTAGGTGTTTCATATATTGTGCTATAGCTAGCTAATTAATAGAGAGAAGTGTCCTCTCTTTTGTCTGTGCTTGGTCGACGCTACGTACCATACATACGTATAGAGAGGACTAGCTAGACACGCTAGCTAGCTAGTAAGCAAACAGAAGATCGTCATGAACATATATGCATACGGAGAGAAGTGATATCGACCACCTCTCCTTCTCCGAGAGATTGGTCGAACAACAAGTTCTCGCATATCTATCCGACACTACCGGCTACATATATACAATAATTATCTTTTACAAATATATAATCTCCTAAAATACGGACGCGTGGTCCACATAGTATTCTCCGTCTTCAGCGATCAGGTGGTCAAGAAAGAATGCCGCCAATTCCTCTTGAATTGCTCGCATGCGATCTGGTGCTAGGAGTTCATCCCGCATCCGAAACATCTAATTTTAAGAAGGGGGTCAATACATATATATATATATATGAATGAATGAAACTCAACACAAATGATGGTAATAAAATAAAATTGTGAATATTGTTATTTACGCACTTCATATTGTTTGTCGGAGTAGCCCCGCTCACAAGTCGTGTGGCGGATGGACTCGCAAATGTAGTATCCACAGAAATCATTCCCTTGTTCCTGCCACAACCACTTTACAAGAAATAGAGGTCAATCAAACTGATAATTAGCAAGCATGCTAAATGGTATTGATGAAACTAGCGCTTGAATCACTAGGAGATGCCTGGAATATGCTACTATATAGTACTTACTTTCGGGTGCCTAAATTGCCGCTTCTTCGGTAGTCCCGGAGTTTTTTTGGTGAATTTTCTCCAAGCCCTGCCATACAAAGAAAACAATTACTTGATATCAGAAATGAACAAAGTTGCTGATATGGTGGATAATGATCGATTTAACTTACTTCTCGAGCATTTCAGTCATGTCCGCATACTCCTTGGGATCTTTTCGCTTGGAGTCTAAGACAGTTACTACTCCCTTCTCAAGCTTAATCTCTAGGAGAATATAATGGTAGCTGCGCACACATGCATAACTCATCAATATTACATTACTATAACCTGGACTAATAAGGAAACCGAATATGCCACAAGACAGTAACACTCACTTGAAGTTGTAAGGAAAGAGTATTATATCTTTGTGTTCATTTATTTCCAACGATCGTAGCAAGTTGGCCTCGGTTTCTTGGGCACGATATTGAACCTCAGTTGCATCTATGAGATACGTGTTAATGAACCCAATATCTCCCACTTGTCTTTTCTTCAATTCGGCGATCTTCAATCTGCATAATATAGTGAGGATAATTATAAATACATGCAAATGAAAGGGCTGAGTTATATAGAGAGACTTAATGACGGAAGTAGTACTACTTACAGACAGTAGGAGGTGACCGTTGCTTTATCGATGGCCAATTGATTGAAAAACTGACAGAACTCCTTAAATGGAATAGGCAACAGTTCAATTCCAAGGAGGTCATGCTCCTTTTTAACTCTCACATACAAAGTACTCCTCCCCTCAGACTCTTTGCAGGTTTTCATGTACCAATCATGCAATCTTCGCATCATCGTTGATAGAGAACTTTCATCTTTGACGAGAGGCTTCCCGTACTCGTATCTTTGTATCTGCACCTCCAAGATATCATAATGTACATCATCGGGTAGGTAATCTGCAGGATTGCCATAACCGGGCACCATCCTCGGATCGACGATGTCGCTAGCAGGCACCTTGAGCGGGGGACACGATTGCTTCGCTTGTTCGCCGAGCTGGGCAATTTGTTTCCCAACTCGTCGTTCTTTCATCCTTTGATCACTTTTAGTACTTCCCGACCTCTCCGCTTCGGCAAATGCCTTTCCAATAATGCGCTCATAGTTGCCTTTCGGCGGAGACTTGGGTGGTTTTGTCAGGGCAGCCAGAGTGCGCTTCGCTTTCACCGGATCTACCTTCTCCTCCGGAGGTGGATGTCTCTTTGCTTTCAACCCTTGAAACCAGTCATCCACTTCGGTCTGCGCGATCTTCGCGTTTTCCTCCTCGCTCCTCTCGTACGGTAACTTCTCTGGAGTCTTCAGAGAAGGACCAAATCTGTATCTCCTCCCGCCTTTGTCTGTACTGCTAGACGCCGGCAGAGTAGACGGAGCGGATGTCTTCTTTCCTTGCTTACGAGGCGGAGGAGAAGGACTGCGACACGCCGGAGCAGCTGGAGCGGCGGCGGGTCTCTTTCGCCCTTGCTGACGAGGCGGAGAAGGAGGAGGCTGGCTGCTCGGGCGCGCCGGCGCAGGAGGAGAAGGAGGCGGAGTGCCACCACGCGCCGGAGAAGGAGCCGGCCGAGTGCCCTGATCGTCACTCGCCGGAGGAGGAGGCGGTGGAGGAGGCGGAGTGCCCTGACTCGCCGGAGGAGGAGGAGGAGGCGGAGGCGTCCAGTTCGGAAGGTTGATGAGATCCTTCCGCCATAGGCATGGAGTCTTCAGAGCAGAACCCAGCCGATACTCCCCTTCACCGGTAGGGTGGTCAAGCCGGAGGTCCTCAAATCCCTCCGTTATTTCATCGACCATCACCTTAGCATATCCTTCTGGAATCGGCCGGCAGTGAAAAGTTGAGTCGGGTTTAGTAGGATAAACAGAGCCAACAGCCGCCTTGACCTTCAAATTGCTCCATTGCGCCATAAGGTGGCAATTTTCAGCATCCGTGATAGCATCCACGGGATAGCTGGCAGGAGCCGTCAAGGCATGCTCTGGCTGAAGCAGCTCGGTGGAAGCCACGCTGCTTCTCCGCTGAGATGGCGGGGTAGCTTCGGGGAAGCTTCGGCAGGTCGTTTGCTGCGATCTGCTTCTCGTTCCTCTAGCCCCATTACCCTTTCGTGCAGCGCCTGCAGTTGGCTCTGCTCCAGTTTCTTCCCCCTCTCCTGGGTTTTGTAACCCGCTGCGTCCGGAAATCCAGCCTTCCAAGAAACGGAGCCTGGCGTGCCTCGTGTCCGTCCAGGGTGCTCAGGATTGTCGAGGGCCATTGTGAGCTCGTCCTTCTCCCTGTCTGGAACGAATGTTCCTTGCTGCGCTGCTTCGATATATTGCTGAAGCCTCTTGACTGGTATGTCCAATTGTTCGTCCGTCCAAATGCACTTCCCTGTTATAGGGTCCAAGGATCCGCCGGCCCCAAAGAATCAAGTCCGGCAACGTTCTGGACAGTTCATTGTCTCTGGTTCGATCCCTTTATCAAGTAGATCATTCTCAGCCTTGGCCCACTTAGGCCGGGCTACGAGGTAGCCACCTGACCCCGTGCGATGGTGAAGCTTCTTCTTCTCAGCATTTCTCTTGTTTGTCGCCGACATCTTTTTACTCTTTTCCGATGTCTTGTGGGCCACAAATGCGGGCCAGTCATCTCTGATCTTCTCATATTTGCCAATGAATTCTGGTGTCTCATTTTTTTCGACATACCTATTGAGGTCTTTCTTCCAATTCCTGAATAGGTCTGCCATCTTCCTCAGAGCAAAAGACTTGATTAATGGCTCTATAACTGGCTTCTCCGGATCATCCTCCGGCGGTAGGGTGAAATTTGACTTCAGCTCAGTCCAAAGATTCTTTTTCTGCATCTCATGGACATAAGACACCTTAGGGTCTTCGTTCTTAGGCTTATACCATTGCTGGATGCTGATCGGGATCTTGTCCCTAACCAGAACCCCGCACTGAGCAACAAATGCCTTCTTTGTCCGGTAGGGTTCAATCGGTTGGCCGTCGCGCGCGATTTGTATGATCTCAAACTTTTCATCCGAGCTCAACTTTTTCTTCGGGCCTCGTCTCTTTACCGAAGTTGTGCTCGATCCGGAGAGCTAGAAAAAAGAACAAAGACGAGAGTTAATTAACATGTGTACATACCAAAACAATGAATGCATCAATTAGCTAGTCAGCACAGGCTTAACTAATATATATACCTGGCCGGACTCGGTTTGGTGATCACCGGAGCCATCCTCACGGTCTACTTCTTCACCCTCTCCTTCTTGCACCGGCATTGGGTCATTGGAGCCATGTAAATCATAGCCAGCTGCTTCTTCACCCTCTCCTTCCAGACCATCGTTGTCGTTGAGAAACATCAACGAGGAGACGGCATCACTTCCTTGTGCGATTATGTCCCTCAACAACGCTTCTTGTGCTTCGTCTCGGGGGGTGTCCATAGTTTCTACAAATATTTACAACATGGCAATTATTATTCAAACATGACAGATATGGATATATCAGTGGCAAACGTAGAACTAGCTAGCTAATCACAATAAGAAATCATATTATTGGCCTCGACGCTGCTTCTCTAGGGTTTGGGGTGGCCTCGACAATGCTTCAAGGGTTAGGGGGCGGCCTCGAGAACGCTTCAAGCTAGGAGGGGGTAATATCGACCCCCCCCCCCACGTGTTGAAGCTATCGGGAGGGGGTCAGCGTTGAACACTACATCTATGTCCCACAAGTGACGTGGGCATCAACGCCCGCGGTAGGGTAGAGGGTCGTGGATCGCCGAGCGGTCAAGGGTCAATGGGTCGAGGATCGCCGAGGGGTCGGGAGGTTGCCTAGTGTCAAAGGATTCAACAAAACCATGTCTTCATCATTAGGCGAAAGTAACAGGTGCATGATGGTACGATGCTCTCCAAAGTTATTTTGGAACGGAGTCCCAGATAGGATAATTCGCTTTTTGGTACAAAGTTCAGCAAGAACCTTCCAAATATCGTTATTTGGAAGGCCTTTGCTGAAATTCGTACAAAAAGGCAAATTATCCTATACGGGACTCCATTCCAGAATAACTTTGGAGGACTTCGTACCATCATGCCATGGTTACTTCCGGCTAATGATGAAGCCATGGATTTCTTCAATACTTTGACACTATAGGAACCCTCTCGACCCCTCGGCGATCCTCGACCCCTTGAACCCTCGATGACCCTGGAACCCTCGACTCCTAGACGATCCTGGAACCCACGATCCCTCGACCCTAGAACCCTCGACCCGGGATAATATCGACAACACTTCAAGGGGGTAATACCGACAACGACGAGATACATACACGGGAGAAATTAATGTTATCGGGGAGGGGGTATATCGACCCCCCCACGTATTGAAGTTATCGGGAGGGGGTATATGGACCCCCCCCTCATGTTGAAGTTATCGGGAGGCGTATATCGACGATGACAGAGGAGAAGATCGAAGAAAAAAAAGAAGAAAAAAAAGAGGAGAAGAAGAAAGGAATAGAGGAGAAGAAGAAAAAATAGAATATTTTCTATTTTTTCTTCTTCTCCTCTATTTCTTTCTTCTTCTCCTCTTCTTTTTCTTCTTTTTTCCTCTTCTTATTTATTTCTCCTCTTCTTCCTCTCCTCTTCTTCTCCTTTCTTCCTCTTCTTATTTTCCTTTTTCCTCTCCTTCTTTTTCTTCTTCTTCCTTCTTTCTAGCTAGATATATAAAACTTTTCTAAAAATGTAACTTTTGCATATATAAAACTTTTTTCTTCTTCTTCCTTTCTTCCTTCTCTTCCTTCGTCCTAAATATATAAAACTTTTCTAAAAATAAAACTAACCTAAAATTAATGTACTAAATTAGAGAACAATTGAAAACACCATGCATATTACAATTGAAAAAATACATACATTCATACAAAAAAATATATAAAACAAGCATATATATATGAAAAAAAATGAAAAAGGAGGGCGCCGGCGGCCGGACCAAGCTGCGGCGAGGATGGCGGGGTCGGGGCAGAGGCGCGGATGACGGCGAGGGCGGGCCGGGGCGGCGCGCGTCGGGGCAGGGGCGCGGGCGACGGCGACGGTGGTGGGCTGGGGCGGAGCGCGTCGGGGCAGGGGCGGGCAGGGGCGGCGCGCGTCGGGGCAGGGGCGCGGGCTACGTCGACGATGGGCACGGGCGAGGCGACGGCGACGGCGGGGGTGACGGGCGGCGTCAGGGCAGCCTGGCGGCGTCGATGTGCTCGGCATCGTCGGTGGGAAACTGGCGAGGGAAATCTGAAATTTCCCAAGTGTTTTCTTATATAGCAAGGGCATTCGTCCCGGTTCGTGCACCAACCGGGACTAAAGGGGGGCATTAGTCCCGGGTAGTGGCACCAACCGGGACTAACGCACCCCTTTAGTCCCGGTTGGTGCCACCAACCGGGACCAAAGGCCTGTGCTGCCCCGAACCTAATATTTAGTCCCACCTTGCTAGTTGAGAGGGAGGCACACCTGTTTATAAGGTGCGGTGCGCCTTTCCTCTCGAGCTCCTCTCTTAAGCAGGCTTTCGGGCTTAACCCTGCAATCTGCGCCTGTGGGCCTGTTGGGCCTCCTGCGGGCCTGGATCCTGGCCCATGGTAGGGTCTCTAGTCGTATTCAGGCCGTGGGGGCCCAGTAGGTGGCACTTTTTTCCTGTTTTTTGTTTTGTTTTCTGCATTATTTATTTTCTTTTGTTTTTTTCTTTATTTTTTAATTCTTTTTGCTTTTAGTTTTAGAAAAATTATAAACTTTCTGTTAGTGCCATTAGTTTTCAAATTTGAAAACACTTTTTTTGTTTTCTTTGTTGCTTTATTCATTTTATTTTGTTTCTACTTACAACAAAATACTTATTGTTGCTATTTTTATTTTTTTTCCAGTTTTTTTTGTTTTGTTTTCTACATTATTTATTTTCTTTTGTTTTTTGATTTATTTTTTAATTCTTTTTGCTTTTAGTTTTAGAAAAATTATAAACTTTCTGTTAGTGCCATTAGTTTTCAAATTTGAAAACACTTTTTTTGTTTTCTTTGTTGCTTTATTCATTTTATTTTGTTTCTACTTACAATAAAATACTTATTGTTGCTATTTTTATTTTTTTCCAGTTTTTTGTTTTGTTTTCTGCATTAATTATTTTCTTTTGGTTTTTTGCTTTATTTTTTAATTCTTTTTGCTTTTAGGTCAGCAAAATTATAAACTTTCTGTTTGTGCCATTAGTTTTCTTTGAAATTTGTGTGAATCACAAGTTTGTGAGCTCAACAAGGCGTGTAGAGGGATGGGCTTATAAACCGGTGTGAGCGCCCTTCGGTTGGCGAGGTTTTCAAATTCATAGTTTTCAAATGAACTCTGAAAAAGTTGGCATAGCATGTGCATGTACAAAACAGACAATGGTATCATACTCGTCTGTTACAAAGTTGGCATGGTATCATCATATATAATAGTTGCGGGAGAAAGTCTTCACTTTTTCTTCGCTTGTGTCGTTTGCTTATTGCGCCGTAACCATGGATAATCTTCATCGTTTATCAGGATGCTTGGGTCAGCCTTGACTTTGAAGGGGGGAATTTCATGAAACTTTTCATACTCTTCAGACATGTCTGTCTTGCCCTCCACTCCCAGGATGTCCCTTTTTCCTGAAAGAACTATGTGGCGCTTTGGCTCATTGTATGATGTATTCGCTTCCTTATCTTTTCTTTTCCTCGGTCTGGTAGACATGTCCTTCACATAGATAACCTGTGCCACATCATTGGCTAGGACGAACGGTTCGTCAGTGTACCCAAGATTTTTCAGATCCACTGTTGTCATTCCGTACTGTGGGTCTACCTGTACCCCGCCTCCTGACAGATTGACCCACTTGCACTTAAACAAAGGGACCTTAAAATCTACTCCGTAGTCAAGTTCCCATATGTCTACTATGTAACCATAATATGTGTCATTTCCATTGTCGGTTGCTGCATCAAAGCGGACACTGTTGTTTTGGTTGGTGCTCTTTTCATCTTGGTCAATCGTGTAAAATGTATTCCCATTTATCTCGTATCCTTTCCAAATCATTACAGTCGAAGATGGTCCCCTGGACAACAAGTACAGCTCATCACAAACAGTGTTGTCACCTCTGAGACGTGTTTCCAACCAAATGCTGAAAGTCCTGATGTGTTCACATGTAATCCAGTCGTCGCACTGCTCCGGGTGTTTGAAGCGCAGACTGTTCTTGTGTTCATCGACATACGGGATCACCAAGGTAGAGTTTTGTAGAACTGTGTAGTGTGCTTGAGACCAAGAATATCCGTCCCTGCATATTATTGAGTCCCTTCCAAGCGTGCCTTTTCCAGTCAGTCTCCCCTCATACCGCGATTTAGGGAGACCTATCTTCTTAAGGCCAGGAATGAAGTCAACACAAAACCCGATGACATCCTCTGTTTGATGGCCCATGGAGATGCTTCCTTCTGGCCTAGCGCGGTTACGAACATATTTCTTTAGGACTCCCATGAACCTCTCAAAAGGGTACATATTGTGTAGAAATACGGGTCCCAGAATGACAATCTCGTCGACTAGATGAACTAGGACGTGCGTCATGATATTGAAGAAGGATGGTGGGAACACCAGCTCGAAACTGACAAGACATTGCGCCACATCACTCCTTAGCGTTGGTACGATTTCTGGATCGATCACCTTCTGAGATATTGCATTGAGGAATGCACATAGCTTCACAATGGCTAATCGGACGTTTTCCGGTAGAAGCCCCCTCAATGCAACCGGAAGCAGCTGCGTCATAATCACGTGGCAGTCATGAGACTTTAGGTTCTGGAACTTTTTTTCTGGCATATTTATTATTCCCTTTATATTCGACGAGAAGCCAGTCGGGACCTTCATACTGAGCAGGCATTGAAAGAATATTTCTTTCTCTTCTTTCGTAAGAGCGTAGCTGGCAGGACCTTCATACTGCTTCGGAGGCATGCCCTCTTTTTCGTGCAAGCATTGCAGGTCCTCTCGTGCCTCAGGTGTATCTTTTGTCTTCCCATACACGCCCAAGAAGCCTAGCAGGTTCACGCAAAGGTTCTTCGTCACGTGCATCACGTCGATCGAAGAGCGGACCTCTAGGTCTTTCCAGTAGGGTAGGTCCCAAAATATAGATTTCTTCTTCCACATGGGTGCGTGATTCTCAGCGTCATTCGGAACAGCTAGTCCGCCGGGACCCTTTCCAAAGATTACGTGTAAATCATTGACCATAGCAAGTACGTGATCACCGGTACGCATGGCGGGCTTCTTCCGGTGATCTGCCTCGCCTTTGAAATGCTTGCCTTTCTTTCGACATTGATGGTTGGTCGGAAGAAATCGACGATGGCCCAGGTACACATTCTTCCTGCAGCTTCCCAGGTATATACTATCGGTGTCAAGTAAACAGTGCGTGCATGCGTGGTATCCCTTGTTTGTCTGTCCTGAAAGGTTACTGAGAGCGGGCCAATCGTTGATGGTCACGAACAGCAACGCCTTTAGGTCAAATTCCTCCTTTTTGTGCTCATCCCACGTACGTACACCGTTTCCATTCCACAGCTGTAAAAGTTCTTCAACTAATGGCCTTAGGTACACATCAATGTCGTTGCCGGGTTGCTTAGGGCCTTGGATGAGAACTGGCATCATAATGAACTTCCGCTTCATGCACATCCAAGGAGGAAGGTTATACATACATAGAGTCATGGGCCAGGTGCTGTGATTGCTGCTCTGCTCCCCGAAAGGATTAATGCCATCCGCGTTAAAGCAAACCATACGTTCCTTGGGTCCTTTGCAAACTCATCCCAGTACTTTTTCTCAATTTTTCTCCACTGCGACCCGTCAGCGGGTGCTCTCAACTTCCCGTCTTTCTTACGGTCCTCACTGTGCCATCGCATCAACTTGGCATGCTCTCCGTTTCTGAACAGACGTTTCAACCGTGGTATTATAGGAGCATACCACATCACCTTCGCAGGAACCCTCTTCCTGGGAGGCTCGCCGTCAACATCACCAGGGTCATCTCGTCTGATCTTATACCGCAATGCACCGCATACCGGGCATGCGTTCAGATCCTTGTAGGCACCGCGGTAGAGGATGCAGTCATTAGGGTATGCATGTATCTTCTCCACCTCCAATCCTAGAGGGCATACGACCTTCTTTGCTGCGTATGTACTGTCGGGCAATTCGTTATCCTTTGGAAGCTTCTTCTTCATTATTTTCAGTAGCTTCTCAAATCCTTTATCAGGCACAGCATTCTCTGCCTTCCACTGCAGCAATTCGAGTACGGTACCGAGCTTTGTGTTGCCATCTTCGCAATTGGGGTACAACCCCTTTTTGTGATCCTCTAACATGCGATCGAACTTCAGCTTCTCCTTTTGACTTTCGCATTGTGTCCTTGCATCGACAATGACCTGGCGGAGATCATCATTATCGGGCACATCGT
The DNA here is from genome assembly GCF_018294505.1 of Triticum aestivum. Classification (NCBI taxonomy): domain Eukaryota; kingdom Viridiplantae; phylum Streptophyta; class Magnoliopsida; order Poales; family Poaceae; genus Triticum; species Triticum aestivum. Next base: position 651,763,360 of record NC_057804.1, read on the forward strand.
CTGGTTCCTCTTGATCTTCAGCAGCTTCGCCCCTTGCAGCACCATCGTGCACATCGTCTGGTGCATCTTGATGTTCAGTAGCATCACCGTATTCAGGGGGCACATAGTTGTCATCGTACTCTTCTTCCTCGCCGTCTTCCATCATAACCCCTATTTCTCCGTGCCTCTTCCAAACATTATAGTGTGGCATGAAACCCTTGTAAAGCAGGTGGGTGTGAAGGATTTTCCGGTCAGAGTAAGACTTCGTATTCCCACATATAGGGCATGGACAACACATAAAACCATTCTGCTTGTTTGCCTCAGCCACTTCGAGAAAATCATGCACGCCCTTAATGTACTCGGAGGTGTGTCTTGAACCGTACATCCATTGCCGGTTCATCTGCGTGCATTATATATAATTAAGTGTGTCAAAAATCATTACAGAACATCATGAATAGATAATTAAGTGACCAAATTAATAGAAGTTCATCATCACATAAAAACCAAAGTACATACATAGTTCTCATCTAACAACATAAAGCTCTGCAGAGCATCTAAATTAATTAAACCATACATTGAAACTATGTAAAACATTTCAATGCGAAAACAAATGCGATCATAATCGCAACCAAGGTAACAACTGATCCAACGGCATAATGATACCAAGCCTCGGTATGAATGGCATATTTTCTAATCTTTCTCATCTTCAAGCGCATTGCATCCATCTTGATCTTGTGATCATCGACGACATCCGCAACATGCAACTCAATATCATCTTCTCCTCCTCAAGTTTTTTTATTTTTTCCTTCAAGAAATTGTTTTCTTCTTCAACTAAATTTAACCTCTCGACAATAGGGTCGGTTGGAATTTCCGGTTCAACAACCTCCTAGATAAATAAAATCTATGTCACGTTGGTCGGCATAATTTTCATAAACAATAAATGAACCAATAGTTATGAAAAGATAATATATACCACATCCGAATCATAGACAGGACGAGGGCCGACAGGGGCGGATACCAAAACCATCGCACTATATAAGATGCAATAATAAAAGTAAGAAAATAATACAAGTATCTATCTAAACAAACAAGTAATAATATTTTTCCTTTCAGAAAGAAGATAAGAACAAGAGGCTCACCACGGTGGTGCCGGCGATGAGATCGGCGCGGGTGATCGACGGCGATGAAGACGGGGACGGGGCGTGACGGACCGCTAAACCTAGATAAATATTGAGGAAAATGGAGCTTGGCGGTCGAGCTTGGAGAGGAGAAACCTTAAATAGTGTGGCTCGGGCATTCCATCGAACACCTTGTGTGCATAGGAGGTGAGCTAGAGCACCACCAAGCCCTCTCCCCCTCGGCCAGAAAAAACAGAGCAGTGTGCTCTGCTCTTGCGCGAGGGGCTATATATAGGCAGCACCATTGGTCCCGGTTGGTGGCATGAACCGGGACTAAAGGTAACCCTTTGGTCCCGGTTCATGCCACCAACCGGGACCAATAGTGGTGGGCCAGGAGCCAGGACCATTGGTCCCGGTTCGTCCCACCAACCGGGACCAAAAGGTCCGGACGAACCGGGACCAATGGCCCACGTGGCCCGGCCGGCCCCCTGGGCTCACGAACCGGGGCAAATAGCTCCATTGGTCCCGGTTCTGGATTGAACCGGGACTAATGGGCTGAACTGGCCTGGGCCATTGCCCCCTTTTCTACTAGTGCCATGGTCCACTGTTTTGTTTTGTGAGAAATCCATCGGCTATTGTTGTGTTCTTCTTAAAAAAATATTAGAAAAGGAGGATCATGCCCGACCTCTACATCAGAGTGATGCATGCAACCCTTTTATTAAGCAAAGTATCTAAAAAGTCCGCGGTCTAGGACATGTTGCTCGGAGCTAAAAAAAGTAATAAAAAAAGGTAAAAGTTGGCACAACCGGTGAAAATAGGACGAGATGACTAAACATCTAGCCTATTACTGGACCGTCATCCAAACCGATTGTAGATATCCCGAATTACCATCTCCCATCGGGTAGACCCAATAACCAAAGGCTCCCTGGCTTCCGCAGGAGTGAGTAACGACCATGTATAGATCCAAGTAGTGGCCCTATAAATAATCTGCAAAAAGTTTATACGAGTTTATTTGTTAAAACCCATATCATTTTTGCAGTTCCATGTAGCCCAAAGTAATACGCATACTCCTATCCGAATATGCCTCGAAGTATTTAGCTCAACTCCATTTAGCCACGTCCTAAATAATGTGTGAATATTATTTGAAGCGGTGATATTAAAGGCTATATGAATTGAACGCCATAATAGTTTAGCCAGCGGAAAATCGATAAAGAGGTGTTTAATAGTTTCATCTTGATCAAAAAAGCAGCATCGTTGACAAATACGCTTTGCCAAGTAATCCTTAGTCAGAATCACCTCTTGTGAACAAACCACATAAAGACTTTGATTCTTAACGGCACTTTAATCTTCCAAATATGTATCGGTTTCAGAATCGGACCAGAGTCAATTAGGTGTACGTACATAGATTTCACCGAGAAGATCCCGTTCATGGTTAATCTATAGTGAATAGTATCTTGCTCATCAGAGAGGTGAATGTTAATCAACCTCCGCGCCAGATGCAACCATGTGTCCCATCGGTCTCCTACTAAAGATCGCCGCAATTCAATGTTTAGATATTAACATTCGGTCTTCTTAACTTGTATCTTGTACTTTTGATGGTGCATTTTTTTTACCAAATATTATTGATAGTGGAACTAATATCAGAGGTACATGTAATATTATCACATATATGGTGGGGAAATACACTATGTTCCTGGTTGTATATGCACCCTATATGGGGATTTTTTTAATATTTTAATAAAAAGTCAAAATAGGTAAGAACTATTTTGACAAAACACTTGACTTACCTGTGCACTAGTATATAAATCTCGACGAAAAACAAACAAAAGTTGACCTCACAGCAAAAAAGACAAAATTTATTTGCTATTATAGGTCACTATTCACACTATTTTAGCCAAAATTTTGTCTTTTCTGAAAAGAAGTCAAAGGGATATTTTTTTTGTGGATATTTTTTTCTCACGAGTACAATAGAAGGTCAAGTTTATTTCAAAAATATTTTCAGGATTTTTTGACTTTTTGTTGAGTTACTAATTTTTCCCCATATAGGGGGCATATGTCCCCATAGACCAAAAGTTCCCCTCCCAGTGTTACTACTAAAGAATGACCCTTTTTTGCCCCCCTCCATTAATGGGCCCATTTTGACCCGTTGGAGGAAGGGGTCGTCGTTGGCGGGTCACCAAACGCCCGTCGCGTGAGACTGCAGAGGCAACCAAGGGATGGTTGTATAAACACGTTGCCACCACATATCAAGAGAGAAAGGCTATGGGAAGCAAGAAAAGTTAAGCCTCACTATGATAGTTACTTGGACGGTTTGGAACGGAACAGATGTGCGTGTCTTTCAAGGTATTTAAGTGCTGCCAAAAATTCTCCTTGCAATGATTAAAAATGAGGCAGCAAAATTAGTCAAGGCTGGAGCAAAGGATTTGGGAAACATTATGTCGGAAGAGTACCCGTTCTATTAATTTAGCGTTTCATTGTTGGCCTGTATTTGTTTTTGGTTGCCCTTGTTCTAACTTTCCCTTAATTAATAGAATGATACAAATAGTTTGCCTCCGTTTTAAAAGAAGGTTCAGAGCTAGCACAGTTGTAACATCCCTCTACATCAGTCCACTCTAGAGAGGGTCTCTGCAACCTTTTTCTCTCTGCATCTTTGTACGACGTGATTCGTGTCTTGACATGGAGTGTTTGAGCGTGTTCAGCTCTCAATAACATATCACTTAAAATTGCATGGCAAAAGAATATCATACACTTGCATGTTTTTTGCATTTTCATCAATACACTATGAAACGATAAAAACACTGATGGAATATTATGTAGTAACACTCTTCAACAGAACAAGATTGCCAATAACCAAATATTTCATCGAAACCATGGTGAAGATATAGTGATTCGACGGCCTGCACTTCTAGGGGATCAACCCCGGCCCAAGTACGTTTATCGATCAGGACTGCACATCTTTTTAGATGGGCGTCAAGACGCTTTCAAAAACAATTATTGGCAATGTTCGTGCGGGTGAAAGAGTGAGAACATCGTTGCTCTAGTCTAATTGCAACATATTTACTGAAGTCTTTGGAGTATTTCTTCGAGCTAAGATTGATACCGCAAAGAAGGTGTTTACAAGAGATTTCATTGTAATTCTTAGTCACATGAGCTACTTTGTATTTTCCTTGGATCTTAGGTCCAAATAAGTGTATATGTAATTTTTATGAGTATGAATACAATGGTGTTTCTAAAAAGGAATCTCCATAACAACAGAAAGTATGTATGAGGATGTCAGAAGTCAGAACATCTTGTGTATGGTTACATGCTACAACTATTCCTTAGATAAACTAGTTGTGTAGAACTTCGCCCTTTTTTTGCAGAATCTTGTATTTTTAATGTGACAAACGAACTAATGCATTGCAATCTAAAGTAAATCATACCCCGTCCTATGAAATTTAAAGTGAATCTACACTTGATGACTAGAAAAAGAAACATAAAAGTATACAAGCATGTGCAAGAAAAGAAGATGAACAACTTATCACTTGCCTCATATGTCATCTAACTAATCGAGTGGTTCGAATAACTTTGCTTCGCCACAGTGATGACAAAGCCAACCTTTTATTGAAGCCCAAAATCTGCAATAAAGCTGCAATTGTAGATATATTATTTGTCAAGGGAATCCACAAAGCTGAGCTCCTGCACACAAGAGACTAAGAGAGTGGGTGAATTATAAAAAAACCAAGGAGGGTGAGTGAGGTGCACGATGAAGTTAAATATTAGAAGTACTCCAAAATAGTGGGGTACCAAAATTATAGGCCTCGTTGATTCAAAGAATTTTCATAGAAATTTGAAGGATTATGGTCCTTCAGATTTTTTCCTACATTGGTTGTTCGGTTTGTATGATTGAATTCTATAGGAATTTTTCCTAATGATTCCCTTGTTCTACATTTCAGAGAAATTTTAGCATCTAATCAAACATCTTAAAAAATCATTTGTTTTTATTGTGAAACAATCAAACCAATCAAAATCATATAGGATTTATACAGTCATAACAAATGCAATCCTATGTATTTTCTATTTCTGTGTTTTTGAATCGTGTGAATCAAATTATATTGGCCATAGTGTACTCCTATAGTAAGTTTGGCATCCGTCTTGGTCCAACAAAATAGTGGTGTGGTCGGGATCTCGCTGTGCGATATCTCTTACTCGCTCTGTAAACTAATATAAGACGTTTTAGATCACTAATTTAGTAGTCTAAAACGTCTTATATTAGTTTATTGAGAGAGGATTTTATACCCTCCACTTGGCGGACCAAGTTTATCACCAGTCTCGGTCGTCGACAACTAGTACTGCTCATGCACGTGAGCATATATTGGGTTTAGGCACCGCTGTCTGGTCCACTTGACCACCGTTTGCAGCGGTGAGTTTGCATGTTAACGTTGGATCGCCGTTGTTTTGGTCCTGCATGGAATGATGGCCGGAGTATGTAGAACCATACAGATTAGTACTAATCATAGTAATTAAGGAGTATATCCACTTGGCCACCTTATCGTTTATCCCCAAACGGGCTACGTACTTACCCAACATTACAATCACCGTCGCTAAACTACCCCTTCAATTCCGTAATTTAGTGCATATAGTTTTTCTTTTTTAAATCAAGTTTTACAAACGTTTACCAAGTTTATTGAAAAACCCGCCTACATCTAGAATACAAAATATCTATCATACTGACCTACAATAGCAAAGATTATTTTTTGCCCTCAAGTGAATGCCGGTTTTTTATTCGTGAAAATTTATATACTAATGCAAAAGGAAGTCAAGTTTATTCTAAAAAATCTTCTGAACTATTTTGACTCTTTTTGTATTTTTTTATTTTTCCCATATAGGGTGTAGATACAACCAGGAACCAAGGGGTATTTCCCTGCTACTCCCTCCTTTTCATAATGTAGTGCGTGTAGATTTTCTAAAAAGTCAACCAAACAAACTTTAACATGAAAACTATTTATATGTACAATTCAAATCATACTGAATATTAAAATATAACTGATGATGTTTCAGTTATATGCATTTGGTATTTTAAATGTTCATATTTTGCCTATAAACATATTCAAAGTTTATAATATTTGATTTTTCAAAAATCTATATGCACTATGTTATAAAACAGAGGGAGTATAAGGGCATCTCCAACGCTGGGCACTTGGGGAGGGCGCTAGGAATAAAATCCCAGCTGATCGGCAGTTAGAGCAAGTATAATAGTAGGCTATAAGTCTACTGACGTGGCATTTTTGTCTATGTAGTTGAGAGAGAGTGAAAAAAGTAAAGGAGTGGGCTCTTATGCAAGAGCCCGTCTCTATGTGTACTCCTAGGTAAAAACATTTAATGAGGGAAAAAATAGAGAGAAAATGAGGGAAAAAAACTGTAACCTTATAGCCAACCTCATAGTCAGCATTATTGTATAAGTAAATAATAATTCTAACTCTTGATGAAATGACATGCTCATATTGCCGGCAGCTGGCTATAGTATTAATCATGCTCTTACTTAATTAATTCTTTGCGTGGGCCGCCGCAGCGACGCAAAACAAGGCATCCAGTGCTAGCCTTTTTTTTCTACGAGATGACACACGAAGCGCTGTTTCCACACATGTTTAGCGCCAGTAGTTAGCGCTCTTTTGGAAAAACAGTGTTGGAGGCTTTTGTGCGAACTGGAATCATTATGTGCCAGAGTATTGAAAGCAAAGTATTCCTCCGATGGTGACCTTCTGAACTATACGTTGAAAAAGGGTAGTTCATATACTTGGCAGAGTCTCTGGAGTGGAATTTAGTCCTTTGAAAGAGGACACATTTGGAGAGTAGGAGATGGATCACAGATTAATATCTGGGAGGACCCTTGGATTCCCAGCAGCCCGACCCACAGAGTTCTTACACCAAGGGGAAATATAGTGATCACAAGAGTTTATGAACTAATTGATTCGGAAAACAGAGTGTGGAATGAACAATTGCGATTTTTTTGGCCAATTGATGTGGAGCGTATTATGAATATCCCTCTAGCTTTGAGAATGATGGAAGATTTTGTATCATGGCACTTCAATAGAAGTGGAATTTTCTCAGTAAGATCGGCTTACCATGAAGGGTGGGAGCACCGGGAAAATATCTGGTGCTCTGGGAGCACCTAAGCTTAGGTGCTCCCGTGCGAGCTCGGCCGTTGGATCTCAGATCCAAGAGCTTCCATGAAATGATGAATATTTTTGTAAAAAAGCCCTCATAGAATCTGAAAAATGTGTGCAAGTACAGCAACTACAGCAACTCCTCGTATGCCCTTGGATCTGAGATCCGAGGGCCCAGAAGTCCATATCATGGGAGCACCTATGTTCCCGTATCACAAGATACTCTCCCTGGGAGCACCAGCATGGACAAAAGTTGAGGACGACAAACTCATTACAAGCCTCAAGTACCATTTGGAAATTGCGTGTGCCATCAAAAATCAAAATCCATGTTTGGAGGACTTTGCTTGGAGCTATTCCTTGCCGTGGTGTTTTAGGAAACAGACATATGATTACAAGTTCCTAGTGTCCCCTTTGTAGTTCGGACTGTAAGAGCATTAGGCATGCCATGTTTTTGTGCCCGAGGGTGCAGGAAATTTGGTGAATTCTTGGACTACAGGAGCTAGTGAATGAAATATGCACAGTAGAGAGAGATGGAGGTTCGGCGCTGGCCGATCTCCTACTATCCAAAAGTACCATATGTCCACTGGTGGCTGATGTCCAGCGCAATGATCTTGTGTCCACAACAATCTGATACGCATGGTGGGAACGGCGCAAATACACACACGGTGAGAACATCTATGAGTCGGCTAGGTCGGGCCAAGCTATATCAACTTTAGCGCAGAACTTTTCACGAGCAAGGTTGAAGCAAACTAAAATTAAAAAGACATGGCTGGTCCAAGCCGCCTAAGGGCGTCATCAAACTTAATGTCGATGCAGCATTTGATCAGGACACTGGTACAGGAGGTACGGGAGCAGTGTTGCATGATGAGGCCGGTTCCTTTGTGGAAGACGCAGCGACAACAAAGGCTAGAGGACTACGAGATGGCCTCCTACTAGCGAATGAAATTGGTTGCAACGAAATTTATGTCGAAGCGGACTGTTTGGAGGTAATCGAGATCATGCTGAGTAGCCGGAATTCACTAGGACCAGCAGCGGTAATATATGAAGAATGCACTTTCTTATCTAGCAATTTTATCTCTATAGTTTTTAGCCATTGCCCTCGGGAAGCCAATATGGCGGCGGATCTGCTAGCTAAGAACTTGGAGGTGTCTCGAACAATTGTTTGGAAATCGAAGCCCCGGGTTTCTTAGTGGATGTTTTAACAAACGATGTATCTTTATTCTCACATGAAATATAAACCGCCATGATACCATTTCCCTCAAAAAAAGGTAGCGCTTATTTATTTTTAAAATTTCTGTATAAGCGTATGGATAAGTGCTCATCATTGTAGATAGCCTAATTAACTGAATTATTGGACTAACTGCATCAAGATCGGATCACATCACATCTATCCTGTCCCCGTCGGTCGACGACACTCTCCTCCAATCAAAATATTGCCCCAACGCGCGCGCGTGTCGCACGCTGTGAATGCGACCCGCCAATGTCACCAACCCCCCTGCCTCCTTTGTTTTGTCAGCTAATTTACTTCGAGCCCACACTCACGCGCACACCGCGTGTAGTATAGGATCGATCGATGCAGCTTCTCTTCCCCTCCCTTCCTATTTAACAAGCTCTTCGCACCTCAGCAAGGGAAGCACCACTACACACGCTAGAAATGGCGATGGCCAGGACGACAACGACGCTCCTCCTCGCCGCCGCGGCTCTCCTCGTGGCCTCCTGCGGCGCGTGGGAGGCCAACATCCGCATGCCGACCTCGCTGGACCAGGCCGTGGTGGCGCCGCTGATCCACGCGCTGCGGCCGCTGCTGGGCTCCGGCAAGCACGCCGGAGTGGCGTGCGACAGCTGGGTGCTGGGCGTGGAGGCGCACAACGTGCGGGACTGGAAGACGGTGCCCGCCAGCTGCGAGGGCTACGTCGGCCACTACATGCTCGGCAGCCACTTCCGCCGCGACTCCAAGGTCGTCGTCGACCAGGCGCTCGCCTACGTCGACTCCCTCAAGCTCGCCGGCAACGGCAAGGAGGTGTGGGTCTTCGACATCGACGAGACCACCCTCTCCAACCTCCCCTACTACGCCAAGCACGGCTTCGGGTACGTGCACACCATGCTAATTATTGCAGGTGCATCTGAGCAGGGATTTTTCGTAGTAATTGCCCCCTATACACGGTGATGGGCATGTGATTGCCCGGGTAGGACCGTATCTGTTGACTGTTGTCCACTTGGCTACTTTATCGAACGGTTTATTTTTCAGCCGTCGTTATCAACTGATTACTAGTTGCTATAATTATGTTAGAATAAAAAATGAGTTTAGACGGATAATACTTGTAATTATGCAAATATCTAACAAATCGAGGGGTTCCAGTAACTTTGCTTCACCACAATCATTCATGACAAAGCTAACCTTTTTTTTGCGGGGTAGCTAACCTTTTTTGTTGAAAGCCGAAACTCTGCAATAAGCCTTTCTTTTAGCGGGTAAAACATGCATTTCTCAACTCAAAAGATCATTACACTCGATCGCTGCAATGGTAAACCTATTTTATCAAAGGAATCAAGAAATAAGCTGAGCTCTCACGAGTCACAAGCAGGGTGAGCGAGGTGCACGATGAGGTTAAATATATACAAGTTGTGTCGGAGTTGGATCTCGCGGTATGATATTGACTACTCCCTCTGTAAACTAATATAAAAGCGTTTAGTTCACTACTTTAGTATTCTAAACACTCTTATATTAGTTTACGGAGGGAGTAATTAATTTAGACCTCCACTTGGCGAACTTCATTTTTTATCATCAATCACGTTCGTCCACAGATACGTAGAGCATTGAGTTTGGGTAATGCTTATCCCCTTTGGCCATTTGGCCACTTGGACCACAAGGTTACATACTTCGGTTTCCATAATTACCTTTTTTTTTTGAATTGGTATGCATATAGTACTACACTAGCTGATATGGTTGAGTCCGCCATTAATCTATCTTCATATACACATACGTGCGCAGAGCTACACCGTTCAACGCGACGAGCTTTGACGCATATGTGTTGGAGGGGAGCGCGCCCTCGCTGCCGGAGACGAAGCGGCTGTACAACAAGCTGCTCTCGGTCGGTGTCAAGCCGGTGTTCCTCACCGGCCGGACCGAGGACAAAAGGGCCATCACCGTCACCAACCTCCTCCGCCAAGGCATCTCCGGGTGGATGAACCTGCTGCTGAAGCAGCCCGGCTTCAAGGGCTCCGCGGCGACCTACAAGTCCGGCGAGAGGCAGAAGCTGCAGGATGCTGGGTACATCATCATCGGTAACATCGGCGACCAATGGAGTGACATCCTTGGCGCACCTGAGGGCGCCCGCACTTTCAAGCTGCCCGACCCCATGTATTACATCGGCTAGGCCGCTCCGGCTTGGGCATGCCCCCATTGATTTCTCGAATAAGCTCCATGCTCTTAGTTATATGCATGTTTAGTCAATAATCCCTCCCAACTTGTTGCTTGGTTCATTTCCATTGTTGAGAACTTGAGATTAATTGCCATTATAAATTAGACGTGTTCGTGGAGAAGTTGCATGTTGCTTAATCTATGGATCCATGGTCCACTATTTTTTTTCTTGCGAGAAATTCATGGGCTATTCTTGTTTGATGTGTTGTTCTTCTCAACTTGGATCTAGTACTAATGATGGTGTAATATTTTACTAAATATTATGGATGGTGCAACTAATATCATAGGTACTCCCTCGTTTCCTAAATATAAGTCTTTTTTAAAGATTCCAATGCGGACTACATATGAAGCAAAATGAGTGAATCTACACTTTAAATATGTCTATATACATCTGTGTGTAGTCCTTACTGAAGAATGGCACTTGTTTTAACCCCTCCGTTAATGGGTCAACTTTGACCCGTTCGAGGAAGGGATCATTGTTGGCGGTCACCAGACGCCCATCAGTGAAGACTGGAGAGGCCACCAAGGAATTGTGGTCTAAACAGGTGTCCAACATGCATGAACATTAGAGAAAGGCTATGGGAAGCCTCACTATGCTGGTTACCTGGAAGATTTGGAATGAAAGAGATGTGTCTATCTTCCAAGGTATTTAAGCTATGTCAAAGACCTTCCTTGCAAAGATTAAAAATGAGGCAGCAACATGCGTCAAGACTGGGGCAAAGGATCCGGGAAATATTATGTCATAAGAGTGCCCCGTTCTCTTAATTCAGCCTTCCATTGTTAGTTGTTGTTGTTGGTGGTGGTGGTGGTGATGTTGTTGTGTCTCTTTTTTTTTGCGAAAAGGATCAGATCTGTTATAAAGATTCGCCGAAAGTACAAAGCACCTCAAACATAATAAAAATTATATCAAGGTCCATGAACCACCGAACCACCATTGCCGCCGCCAGAATGAGCCGCAGACGCACCGATGTCGCTCCTCCCATACCAGAGCCGGCCTGGCCTTGTCAATAACAGGCAGGGAGTCTTCGTGCATGTGTCACTAAGGACAAGCGCTTTGGAGCCACAGTTGTCATTGTTGAATCCTTGAATCAATTTGCAGAACCTGACACCAAATATCACCATTGCGTATGCACGGCGAAAAATCCTAACCTCACCGCCCCAAGGAGCTGGAAGGAATCTACGTCGGAGCTCCGTCTAATCCGTCCCAACGGGCGAACTTGAGGAGAATCGGTGTCCGGAAGACTGACTCGAAGAAGAAGCGCTGCCATCCCCCCAAATGCCGCCCCTGTGATGACTAAAACCCTACCTAAGAGACAAATATCTTTGCCTCCGTTTAAAAAAAAGGTTCAGAGCTAGCACAGTTGAAACATGCCTCTACATCAGCCTACTCTAGAGAGTCTAACTGCCTTTTTCTCTCAGTCCTTTTCGTACGACGTGATTAGTGTCTTGACATATAGTGTTTGAGCATGTTCAGCTCTCAGTAACATATCACTTCAAATCGTACAGTTGCTTGTGTTTTCACACTTTCATGCAACAATGAAAAGCCCTCAAAACTCTATATGAACAATAAAAACACTATATATTATGTATCACTCCTCAACAAATTATTATTTTTGCCAATAAAGAAAAACACAATTGTTAGTTTAGACTGATTATAAGTTTTATGAATGTCCCCTACAACGAAAAAGTACATATGAGGATATCAGAAGTCAGAACATGTTGTGCATGGTTACATGCTACAATACTATTCCTTGGATAAACTAGTTGGTATAACTTCCCCTCTTTCTTTCCGAATCTCGTTTTTTAATGTGATGAACAAGCTAATGTGTTGCGATCTAAAGTAAAACATACCTCGTCCTAAGAAATTTAAAGTGAATCTACAATGGACGGCTGGAAAAATAAACATAAAATTATACAAGCACGTAGAAAAAAAAAGATGAACAACCTATCACTTGCCTCATAGGTCATCCAACCAATCGAGGGATTCGAATAACTTTGCTTGGCCATATAATGATGACAAAGTTGACCTTTTGGTGAAAGCGGGAGCTCTGCAATAAAGTTGCAATGGTAGACCTATTTTATGAAGGGAACCAACAAAGTTGAACTTTTTTTTAGAAAAGGAGGATGACCCCCGGCCTCTGCATCTGGGCGATGCATACGTCCACTTTATTAATTATTCTCACAAGACCTTATAAAGCCATACAACAGCAAGACTAAAGCCACCGTCTAAGCAACAACCGTCGCTACATCTATCCAATTGATGAAGGGGCGCAGATAGTCTGGGCCTAATACCAAACAGACATCGCAGCCAAACCTAAACATCTAAGACCTGAGGTCCCAACCAGAACGCCTGCTGGGTATGGGGCACCTACTAGTCCGGTGCACACCTCAACCAGGACGCCTGCCAGGTATGAGGCCGCCGCAGCCACCTGCCACCAATCCATCTTCAGAGCTGTACTATTGCATGAACTGTGCCAGGTCAACAAAAACTCAGTTGTTGCATGCATTGCATATCCTCACTGACAAACTACAAGGAGGATGAGCGAGGTGCACGATGAGATTAAATGCTATAAGTAGTCAGTAAGTTTGACAATTGTTCTTGGTCCAAACAAAACAATGGCGTGAGCGATGACGAAGCGACGATACCGGAGTTGGATCTCGCTGTGTGATATTTATCGATTTGTACGCTCCACTTGGCCAGCTTAATTGATCACCAGTCTCGCTCATCGACAACTGGTGATGCTCATGCACGTGCGTTACATACAGAGCATATTTTGGGTTTAGGTACGACTGTCTGATCCACTGGACCACCTTCTCATTAGTAGAAAACCTCAAGTTTGAAGCGATGAGTTTGCATGTTACCACTCCTACTAATTAATGAGTATATCCACTAGCTGGTATCTGACATTCAAATTCTCCACTTGACGACGGCCTATCCACTTGGCCACCTTATCGCTTATCCCCAAACCGGCTATATGATGAAGTATGAACTGCTCACTCACCCAACATTACAAGCACTGTTGCTAAACTATACTCTTACAATTCCATAAGTAGTATATATATTTTTTCTAAAAAAATAAACTTTACAAACTTTGACCCAGTTTATAGATAAAAATGTCTATATCTACCATATTAACATATCATTAGATTCATGAGACATATTTTCGTATTGTATATGTTGAGTATTGTAGAGATACATAGAACTCTCTATAAACTTGGTCAGATTTTACAATGTTTGGCTTTTTATGAAACCACACTATGAAATGGTGGGAGTGTCATGTGGAATTATTGTGTTTCAGACAATGTTTGATATCAAACACAACATGTACAATGTTCTACATGTTTCTCCAGTGTGCAAAACTATTAGTTGAACTGGCAATTACGTGCAGGAGGAGTTCCATGTAGCTCGACCTACACAGGAATTTTCTGCGTGCAGGAGGGCAGTGCGCCAGCACGACCAAAGACTAAGTGGATATATAACAAGCGTATCTTGTTCGGTGTCAAGACGGTGTTCCTCATTGTCTGGACAGAGGACCAAACTGCCATCACTTTCACCGACCTACGACGCTAGGCCTTCTCTGATTGAATAAACCTGCTGCCAAAGTTGCTCGGGTTCAATCGCTCTGCGGTGACCTACGAGTCCGGCGAGCGGCAGAAGCTCCAACACGCCAGGTATGATATCGTAGGCAACATCAGTGACTAGTGGAACGAGATCCTCAACGCCCCCGAGGGCACCCGCACCTTTAAGCTTCCCTACACCATATACTACATCGGCTAGATTGAATGCTAGCTCATCGTCCACGCATAAGCTCCGTGCTGTTCATTATATCCATGCTTTGTCAATTCTTTTTTTTTTTCAGGGATGCTTCATCAATACTAATCCACTATTGCTGCTTGGTTAGTTTCCATAGTTGAGACCTTCATTCAATTACTAGTATTAATAAGGTGTGCTCCAAAGAAATTGTATCTTGCATAATCAATGAACCGATGCTCCATTTTTTACTTGATTATGTAAGATGAAGTTTCTATTTTATTTCTCTGGTTTTATTCCTTTTTGTTCTGTTTTCGACTCTTCAACCCTTGTTCTTTTTAATTTTCCCATTTTGTGCTTCAATATTTCTTTTCAGTTATATATATACGGTGGCGCTAAACTAAGAGAGCGCGCAGAATTACTAATCATGCGTGCCGATCGCTAGTTGCTTCGCTCTGCGCGCCACTCGCTCCATCTCCCAGGCTTTATGCAAATGATAGTAAAACACAGTAGGGAAACTAGTAATGGAATTAATTCCTGTTACGGTAGCCACACGCCTCATCTTCGTCCCGCAACACTTTTGGCTAATGGTAGTAAAAAAATAAGCACACACGGTAATGGTGTTACTGGTCTGACTGCATGACGCACTATGAACCCGCAACACTTCCGGCTAATGACAGTAAACAAACCAACATATGTGGTAATGCTGTTACCAGACTTCGTGCACGACGCACTATGAACCACTAAAGAACCATGGTAATAAATATTCACATATATGGTAATGCCACTTGCACCATTCATATACTCGCTTGATCATAAAAATAAAGTAATCACATGGTAATGTATAGTTTAGTCAATACTTGACAATAGTAAGGATATGCTATGGCCCTATAGTTATTGGTTTACACTTTTTTAGTTGGGTTTTTTATTATATATTTGAAATGTGATTAGCATATACCAGTATAGTGTTGGCGTGGGGAATATAGTAATACAACTAAATCAGTTACTGGTTGCATGCACCAATAGCCATGTAGTATTAACTATTCACCTAATTCTCGTACGTAGTAAAATCCTTCACAAATATGGTTACTAACAGATTTCCTTACTACAAGCATGTACCACACCTCACCCAGCACCCACTAACTATTCACCCTAATGACTCCTAGTAAAATCCCTTGCAAAACATACTAACAAAATTACAAGAAATTACCAAATGCAAGTAGAACTACGTGATAGTAACAGGGCATGCATAGTATAGTAAATCATTGTTTGAAAAATAGTACAAACACCATCGAGTTTAACAATCAGTAGTAATCACTGATCTCTATTTACAAAATGACACAAAATTTATATTTTGCTCCATGTGATTTACGATCAAATATAGTAAAATAGTAATGCGTAAACACTTTTACTAGGAAGTAGTAAGCATTACGCTCAAACATGCAATACTAGTGCTACATAGTAAATGGCAAAGCACTTTTACTACTCCCTTTGTCCGGAAATACTTGTCATCAAAATGGATGAAAGGGGATGTATCTAGATGTATTTTAGTTCTAGATACATCTCTTTTTATCCATTTTGATGATAAGTATTTTCGGACGGAGAGGTACAAAATAGTAAGCGTTACCATCAAATCAGAAAAGTGGTGGTTGGTGTACGGGGGTTGTCTGGCTTGGTGCGGGTGTGTGGTTAAGACAGTGAGCAGAATAAACAACTATGGGCACACGCCGCTTCATGGATAGGAGGTAATATCATTACGACAAAAGGAAAGATGCGGCTTGCTTCCTGCTCTTCAAAACCATAGTAACCGGTTCTAATTCTATTACTATGATTTACACTTTGTTTTTACCATACGGATAGGACCATGGATAGGAGGTTCCATTACCATATACGCTATTTGTTTCAAATCTGCTGTACTTAGCGAACAAATCTAGTAATGGACGCATATCTATTACGACGATCTATTCGTGAATTTATAAACTTTTTTTCAAATTTGTAATTTTTTTATAAATTTTAAATAAAATTTAACTTTTTAAAACTTGCAAACATTTTTCCAATTTTGTGGTATTTTTAAAATTCTGGTTACTTTTATCAGATTCCCATTTTTTCAAAGTTATGAACTTTTCGGATTCTATGAACTATTGTAAATTTTTTGAAGATTTTTACAAATTCATGATTTTTTAATTCATATTTTTCTTGACTTTTTGTATATTTTTCAATTCATAAACATTTTGTAGATCCATGTTTTTTCCCAAAAGCCAGGGATCAACAATTAACCAGTCAACATGCGTAACGGAAAAAAAAGGCCGAGAATCGGCTCCTGCCGCTAGATGGGCCGGGCTCTTCAGGCGTTGGCGGCTCATCAACTAAGTGATACAGAGTTGATGAAACATGTTTATTGCCTATATAAACAACTTCAGTTTGTTCTACATCATACGAAGGGGATGCAGAAGGAAAATAAACTGGTTACGAAATGAAAAACATACATGCACGTTTTTCTAAACATATTCATTTGTTTTTTCACGGTATACAGACGTAGATTGCTCAACATATGCATACACTCACTCATATAAAAGTCATGAATACAGATGCCTTCGTTGTCAACGGGAATGTTTCCTCCCACTGTTCGCACATTGCCGGAAAGTTTATAATTAATCCAGAAAAATGCGACCTCAATGACAAGTCTAGGCCTTGAACTCTGGTGGGTTGTTTCCACCACAGGAAAACTAACATCTGAGCTACGCTCAGTAACGTGTTCATTTGCTAGAGTTCAGTTTATTATGGACTATGGTCTCATCAAAGAAAAAAAAATATATCTCGTGGAGCAGACAATGAGGTTCAGATGTCAGAAATCCAATTTGGCTCTTGGAAGCATATGTGCTACTGCACATCAAAAATGTTTTTGCAAATGTCACTCATATGCTACCTGCAAAACTTTAGGGGGAAATTTTAAGCATTTTGACCTGTGTAAAAAAAAAGAACAAGCTGAACGCCAAATATTACCTTCAAATGTTACATTTAATTTGTTTTTTTCACCGAAGAAGCACTGTTATCCTGTGTCGCAATAAATTTTTTAAGCATGCTTGTACACTAATAAGAACATATGCACCCCTGAGCCAAAACGGCCATTCAGGTTGTTCTATGTACATTTTTTCCTTCCTATAATTGGCATTCTATTTTCTCCCATGCCAGATTATTGCCTGTATACACAGGTGCTAGTATAGTAATGATATATGGCGTGATTTGTACTGGTAATTGGTTCCGGTAATATGCCTCCAGTAAGAAGAATGAACGAATGTGTATTCAACAAAGCGGATTACTATTTGCCTTGTTTTGATGTTATTATCCCAGCAGTGAACAGGGAGGATTGCATGCAGTAGCAGAATCATTGTACAGGTAGTCATCAGGTACATATATATAACTAAATTAGCAGTAGCCCTTGTCTTGGTACTGCTCGCCGAGCTCGGCCAGCAAGTCGTTCTCCGCGTTGAGTACGTCGGCCATGTTGTCCAGCCGAAGGTACTTGTCCAGCGAGAAGCCCGACTCGGTGGCGTCGTGTTGCTCTCCGGTGTCCATGAGCGCCGTGATGTTTCTCAGAAACTCTTCGTCTAGTGAGCGGAGAGGCTCCCACTTCTGGCGCGACGTCAGCAGCAGCTTCATGTGAGGTCGCGGCGTCACGACCTTCAGTTTCTTCGTCTTCACCATCTTCCTCTTCTCCCCTAGTGCCGGCGCCGGCGACTTCGCCGTCGCCTCCGTGTTCTCACACGACGAACTCGCCATGATTCTGCTCCCGTCCTTCTTCTGCAGAGACGATTGGTCTGTTGGTTTCTCAGACTTGTGTGCTCGTCGTCACCAGTATAAATACAGCAAAAATAAGAGACCGACTCCTTTCTGGCTGGGCGAGCAGTTCGTCGTATCCGAGTCGTACAGCGCCGGGATTGATTCAGTCCACGGCATCAGCTGGGATCGTAATTGGGCCGGCTCAATGCTAGGTTATTTTATTTTTACTGTCCATAATAACGTTTGCTTTACATTTAGTTTCAGAAGCGCGTGCGTTGACCCCCTCCCCATCGCTCAGTGACCGTTCATGAGATCGTGCGGGATCACCATTTCTGTGGATTAGAACAACACATATACACGACCAAATACAAACCCTACCGTCTTAGTGACATTATAGGGGTATATATAGGTTTCCATACCAAACGAGGATATCTTTCCATGAATTATCTCTGCTGACGCAACCGCCAACGAGCTGTTAACGGGGGCCTTTGCCAGGCAGGACCTCCACTGGCGAGCAATTTCATGAGAGCTATAACTCGCTCTTTGCGAGACGGCAGGTCGCCTCGCCTCCCAGCGCTAGTTGATCAGCCCGCGTGTGTTCGTGTGGATTTTTGGAACAGTTTTGGGAAGCTTCAATGGGCTGGTTTCGACCAGTTTTAAAAGCTTCCACTTATTTTTTTTCTTATGTGTTTTCTTTATCGTTCTACAGATTGTGTTTTTTCTTCATTTTCTAAATACATGTGGATTTTTTTGAAATACACTTTGAATATTTTTTGTAAACACATCGAACATTTTTCAGATACACGTTGAAGATTTTTCAAATACAAGTTAAAAACTTTTTCTAAAATACACGTTGAACATTTGTCAGATGCACACTGAACATTTTTGGAATAAATGGTGATTTTTTAACACATATTGATTTTTTTATTAAGAAATTCAAATCATTTGTTAATGTTAGAACATTTTTAATGTGAAGGACACTTTTCGAATGGTACAGTTTTTTTCTAAATTTTTACATGGTGTAAACAGTTTTTAGAAATGTCATGACCATAGTTTTTAAAGTGTGAACATATTTTTAAAGGTATGGTATTTTTTAAAAAATTATGTGAACATTGTTTTTGCATTGTATAAATATTTTTTTAACTTTCATGAACATAATTGAAGCACATGAACTAAATGTCACGAATAATTTTGTCGTACGACATTTTTAAAATATCGCACAATTTTTTTACATTGCATAAACCTTTTTTAAATGCGCGATGTACAGGGTTTGAAGGGACACGTGGCCCATGCTTTGCTACCGCATCATCTTTGCCGAGTGCCTCATGCCTCTGTTGTCAAGTTTTGTCTCTATACGGAATGATTTTTGCACGGCACTCGGCAAAGATCCTACATTACCGAGAGTTGACTATTTGTCTGTTTTTTTATAAGGTAAGTACTCGGCAAACAACATGTGTGCCGAGTGCCGTGCAAAAATCATTATTTACACCCATAAAACAGCAAAATACTCAGTGTACAATTTTCCTATAGTCGTACATTTGGCTGCGCTGGACTTCCAAACTTAAGAAAGTTACTAGGTTATATTGTGCTAGTTACTCCCTCCGTCCGAAAATACCTGTCATTAAAATGAATAAAGAATGATGTATCTAGACGTATTTTAGTTCAAGATACATCATTATTTGTCCATTTTGATGACAAATATGTTCGGACGGAGGGGTTATTCATCTGTACCATTGATCTGTACGCAGAAAACAGTTGGTCTCTGGGACTTTGTATCAACCTCCATGCGTAACACGTTCAGCGGGGCCGTCTGCCGAACAGCCGACATGGAACACGTGCATATCCATCCAAACAGGGAGGCTGATTGCTTGCGCTCTCCTGTTTAGCTCCATATATAGATATATAGACTCATGCACACCATAGTTTAATTTCTACTTTCGTTTCAATCAATTTCTATTTTCGTTTCAATCATCATTCAGATGAGTGCATTGTTCAGTTAACGCTTGAACACCCGTGCAATTAGGAGCAGAAACCGCTCTTTTTTTAGGGTTTATATTTGTTCATTGCTTGTCCACTTGTAGGCCCTTCTGTGTAATGTTTTCGCTGTTATTGTTTGTTTTTTTGCGGGGAACTTCAGAGAGCTTTATTAAGGGAAAGCATTCACTGAGCAGTCAGCCAGGAGGCTGCTAACCAGAAAGGTAGGGGTGGAGTCCAGCCAACTTTCAGTCGTATTAAGCCTGCATGCACGCTTAGCACACAAATGTGTTGGACCGTTAGCGTCTCTAATTACATGAGAAATATGAAATGACAAAAAGCTAGCAGAGAGCTCTCTAATTTCTAACAAAATCGGTGCAACTACCGAGCGGTCGGTGTACCTAGAGTTCCAGAGGTGAACTGCCTCAAGACAGTCGGATTCCAGTCGCATGTGCGTGTAGTCTCGAAGCTTTGCGAAGATGAGGCCCTCACGCAAGGAGAGCACTTCAGCAATGAAAGGATCTGTGAGCCCCAGGTAGGGTTTGCACCATGCGCCCAGGAATGCCGAGGAAGAGCAGGCTACTCCCCCCACGCCGGTGTTGCCGGCATCGCGAGCAGCGTCCATGTTGATCTTTACAAAGTTACCTTCAGGGGGCCGCCAACCGTGACTCGACGACAGCGGTATGAAGCTCTGTCGGGGAATGTCTAGCAATGCCAGGTCTTCATGAATGCGTGTAACCGAGGTAGCTGGATCAATGATCTCTTGATCATGTGTCCTTCTGTTGCGAGACATCCAGATAGCCCACATGACAGTAATGATTGTAGCACGATCCTTGTCCGTGAATTGCATATCACAAAGGATATCACGTGCCCAAGTGCTGGGGTGGAGCCGTGGCAGGTTAATCTCAAAGAGAAATCTCGCCTCCTCCAAAAGCACCTTGCATGAGAGCAATGAACAAGAGCATGCACAACTTGCACAGACTCGTGTCTTTGATATGACGGCGTTGGAGGGTATATTCACCTGGAATGATTCCTCTAATTATCCTCCATCAGAACACTCTAACTTTTGGAACAACTTTGAGTTTCCATAAGCGACTCCACATCTGCTCCTCATCCGTTGATGGTCCTGCTACCTGTCCTTCTTCTAGAGCTAACCGCTCGTTCTGATTCACTAGAGCTCGACAGGCCGTTTTAACAGAGTAGATGCCGGATCTCTCATGTGCCCAAGCAAGGAAGTCCTCCGCACCGCCCTGACGGAGTGGAATATTAAGAATTGCCTCCGCGTCGGGTGTGATGAAAGTCGCTCAGATTAGATCATGCTTCCAGGTCCAATTCTTCGAGTCAATTAGGTCACTGACCATGGTGACTGTGGTCGATGGCGGCCTGAACAAAGGCCTCATAGAACAGTCGATGGGATCCATCGGTCCTCCCATACGGAAGTAGAAACTCCATCACCAATACGTTTTACAAGACCATCACTGAGAGTTGCGCGCCCTGCGATGATGGCCCTCTAGGTGGCTGATGCAGACTTGGGTGTTGGTGCTTGCATAAAATCACAATCCGGGAAATGCCTTCCCTTCATTACTCTGGTACAGAGAGTGTCTGGTTTTGTTAGGAACCTCCAGCCGTGCTTCCCAAGAAGCGCTAAGTTAAACTGTCGTAGGTCCCGGAAACCCATCCCTCCCTTGATCTTTGGTGTAGTAAGCTTGTCCCAAGCGATCCGTGAAGAGAACGTCGATCCACAGAACTCCCCCACAAGAATTTTGCCATGCTTGAGGTTAGATTCTTGCACACTTTTTTGGTCAATAGAAAACAGGACATGCCGAAAGTCAGAATAGCTTGTACAATTGATTTGATCAAAGTCACCCTTTCTGCACAGGCAAATAACCGTTCAGACCAGCCCTGCATCTTTCCGCTCGCCCGATCCCCAATGTGTTCAAAGGTTCCACTCGTAATTCTTCCAATGGCAGTGGGCAGACCAAGATATAGTTTAGAAAAAGCTTCTGACTGGACGTTCAAAAGTTGTTTGAGACTTCCTTTTAAGGTCCCGGGTGTATTTGGGTTGAAATAGATGGAGCTTTTTGCTCTATTAACACACTGGCCAGAGGCCTCACCATAGATTCCGAGGATGTCATTCAAACGAGATGCACTTTCCATAGTCGCCTGGATGAAGATCAAGCTATCATCCGCGAATAGAAGATGACTTACCCATGGGGCTTTGAATCCCACGCGGATGCCCCGGTTAATATGATTGCCATAATACTTCAACAGGGATGAAAATCCTTCAGCGCAGAGCAGAAAAAGGTATGGAGATACATGGCAGCCCTGCCGAAGGCCTCTCGAAGGAGTGAAGTAAGGCAACAATTCTCCATTAACACGAACAGAGAAGCAGACTGATGTGACGCACTTCATGATTAGCCCGACCAGATCGCCAGCAAACCCAAGTCCCAATAACATGGCTTCAAGGAAGTGCCACTCTACTCGATCGTAAGCTTTCATCATGTCCAATTTGATTGCACACGAGAAGTTTTTCCCTTTCTTTCATCTCTTCATCGTATGTACACTTTCAAATGCCACAAGGACATTGTCCGTGATCAAACGCCCTGGAACGAAAGCACTTTGTTCCTCACTTATAATCTCATCCATGCAAGGCCTCAAGCGATTAGTGGTCGCTTTGACAACAATCTTATAAAGAATTAGGCACAAAGCAATGGGCCAATACTGGGAGAGATATTCTGTGGATGACGTACTGTAGGGATTAACGTGATGGAAGTATCATTTAGCCCTGCAGGTAATTCACCACCATTCAAAAAATCCAGCACCGCCGGGATAATGTCATGTTTCAGAAGATCCCAGTGACGCTGATAAAAGCCGGCTGTGAATCCATCCACACCAGGTGTTTTGGATGAGGCCATCTGAAATAAAGCATCTTGCACCTCAGAAGCTTCGAACGTTTTGCACAGCAGGTCATTCATATCCGGCGTGACCCGACTTGGAACATGCAATAACAACTCCTCGTTGTTGTTATACCCTTGATATGTGTATAGAGCTTGATAAAACGCAAGGATTTCTTCTTTATCCTCATCTCCCGAGGCGCAAACTGAGCCATCCGAGCGCTGCAAATTAGCGATCTTGTTTAAGCATTGACGTTGCTTCGCTTGTGCCTGAAAGTAGGTTGTGTTGCGGTCTCCTTCGCGTAGCCAAGGCACATGGGACCGTTGTTTCAACCATATCTCCTCCAGTTTTAGCACCTCTCGGAGCTTAGACATGGTAGTTTTCTCTTCCTCTGAAGGGCCTCATCCAACTGACTGACATCGCAACCTGTTGAGCCGCTTCTGCAGCTATCGGACTGTCCTTGCTAAGGAACCAAATTCTCGAACCCCCCAGGGCATAAGCGTGTGTTGAAGAGCTGCGAGGGAGTCCATTACACCGTGCAGGCCTGGCTGCCTAGCTTCCGCACGCCAAGTCTCAGTAACCCACTGATCATAGTCATTAGGAGATTGCCATATGTCCTCATAGCGAAAGGATTTCGAAGTATGTGAGTTGCTATTGGGATGTTGTTGCCGCACATCTGTCAGTACAAAGCAGTGGTCCGACTCGACTGAACAGATATGGCGCACTTTAAAATACTCGAACTTGTGCCTGAATTCCTCATTAGCAAATGCTCGGTCTAGCCGAGCTTTTACATTAGCATTGCCAGATTGTTGATTGTCCCATGTGTAGGGAACTCTGAACCCTAGAACCCACAGTCGTCGGCAACATCACGGAATGCTCTATTTGCCATTCCGGCCTAGCTATCAGACTGAAATGTTCTTCCTCATGTCGGGTTTCATTAAAATCACCCATACACAACCACTCTTCATGTGTGTGGCTGTGTAGGGTACGGAGGAACCGCCAGCTATGATGCATGTTCTCAGCTCTAGGCGCTCCATAAAACCCGGTGAATCGTCAACTCACCAAGGTATCCAAAGCATCGCGCACCACAACATCAATGTGGGCCGAGATGTAGTTCTTATGTTCGACCAAAATATCTTTAGACCAGAAGAGACCAAGGCCTCCACTTAGTCCAACACTATCAACAGCAAAACAACCAGCAAATCCTAAGGTTTGCTGCAGTCTCTCGACACACTTTCCCTTGATCTTTGTTTCCATGACAAAAACCAGAGCAGGTCCTTCTTGCTTCACAACACTGCGAAGCTCGCGAACTGCCTCGGGGTTCCCAAGCCCCCGGCAGTTCCAGCTTAAGCATATCATTGGGACGGGCAGGGCTGTTGAGCAGCCTCTGTTTAAGAGATCTATTTTTTAGGAGATTGGCTATAGTTGCTCTAACCGCATCGATCACATCTCAAGATGGCAATGGGGCCCCGAAACCCGCGTCCCCGCGGGTTTTTACCCTATTAGAGACGGGGATGGACATCTTTCTATCTCCGCGGGGCTGCTGATGGGTACATTATAAAACCTGACATGTTTTGCGGGTTTAAACTCGTTTCAGTAGTACCGAACCGGAAACCCAACAATACCGGTCAAAATACATTATTTTTAGCATGCCACTAATCCATCTTGACTCAAGCGGCCCAAAGCCACAACGCCCGAGCGGCCGAGCCAGCATCGAGGCCCTAGAGTACAACCCCACCCCCCAACTACTATTTATCTTATGTTGTTGCTGCTAAAATACATTATGTTTGTTGCTTAAATATGCTGATTTTTGTTGCTGTAATATAATATGGTCCTGTTTTTCTTTCAAATGTTATTGTTTTCTTTGAATGCTTGTGGGGACAGGTTTTCCGTGGGTTAAAACCCAACGTGTTTAGGGGACGGGCAAAAAACTAGCCCCGCACACGCTGACAGATACGGGGACGGGTTTGCGATTTTTTTCGTGTGGATGGGTTTCGGCAAGCAAAACCCGGCGGGTTTCGACCCCGTTACAATCTTGAATCACATCCCGGTCATCGAGTCTCTCCTCCAATTAATCAAATATAATCCTACAAAATACCGCCCAACGTTTCCCACGAACGCTCTGAATGTGACCCCGCGAATGGCACCAACCATACCATTTGTCAGCTAGTTTTGTCACTTCATTGCTCTCAAGCTCAGAGTCCCACACCCGGCCGGCCTTGTAGGATCGACGTAGCAGCTTCCCTTCCTATTTAACCACCATCCCATTTGCACTGCATTGCACCTCAGCAAGCACCAGCGTGCACACATTGACACACACACACACGCTAGAAATGGCAATGGCTAGGACGATGACGCTCCTCCTCGTCGCCGCGGCTCTCGTCGTGACCTCCTGCGGCGCGTGGAAGGTGAACATCCGGATGCCGACGGTGGCGGCCATGGACGATGCCATGGCACCGCTCATCCATGCGCTGCGGCCGCTGCTGGGCTCCGGCAGGCATGCCGGCGTGCCGTGCGACAGCTGGCGGCTGGGCGTGGAGGCTTACAACGTGCGGGACTGGAAGGCGGTCCCCGCCAGCTGCGAGGACTACGTCGGCCACTACATGCTCGGCAGCCACTACCGCCGCGACTCCAAGGTCGTCATCGACCAGGCCATCGCCTACGTCGACAGCCTCAAGCTCGCCGGCAACGGCAAGGAGGTGTGGGTCTTCGACGTCGACGAGACCACGGTCTCCAACCTCCCCTACTACGCCAAGCACGGCTTCGGGTACGTACTTGTTATATACATACACATTATGCTATGCATCCTTGACTATTTATTGCAGGTGCATTTGAGGACGGACTTGCACTCATCTTTCGTCCAGACGAAGTCTAAATGTGATTAGACCTTGTTAAAATGAACTCATCAGCTCAGCTTAAAAAAACAACAACAGAAAAAAAACTCACCAGCTAGTAAACAACAGTAACACATTGAAACCATAAGAACATCTACAGCCGGACATAGCAAATACGACCCCTTAAATGCATGCGGACGCGCCCGGTCAAACCCTATTTGTCCATGCAGCCACACCTCATTTTTCTCCCCATATGTCCGGTTATTTGCACGTGTTTGATGGAGATGAAGAGAGAGAAATAAAAGAATGATTAAAAAAAAGAAAAGGTGGTTCAAAGTGGAGTGGCATCCTATATGACGGACTGCCCGAGCGTGTCCGCGAGCCCTCATATCCTCCCAATATTTGAGATGGATACGAGGGTCCGCAAACAGCCGGGCGTATATGGATGATATGAGGGGCCCGGTTGGGTTTTTTCTTCTCTCTCCTGTCCGGTCACTGACCGGGCGCGTCCGCGGGTGTATGAGAGATGGTTTGAGGCGTCCTGCGGCTGAAGATGCTCTAAGATCTTTGGCATTGTAATTACGGATGGACCCTCCTCCTTAATTAGTCGCATGATATTAGTTATATGGAGACCGACTTGTGAGCTTATGATTGCTTCTATCATCTTGATGCGATGCTATTAGTCAATAAAAATGTTTCTATTATTGAGAGAAAAAAGCGTGTGAAAACACTAGTAATATGGTTGAGTCTGTCATTAACCTATCTGCATACATACATGCGCGCAGGGCTACGCCATTCAACGTGACAAGCTTCAACGCATACGCGCAGGAAGGGAGCGCCCCGGCGCTGCCCGAGACGAGGCGGTTGTACAACAAGCTGCTCTCGGTCGGCATCAAGCCGGTGATCCTCACCGGTCGGGCCGAGTACCTGAGGGCCTCCACCGCCACAAACCTCCGCCGCCAAGGCTACTCCGGGTGGATGACCCTGCTGCTGAAGGCGCCTGGCTTCAAGGGCTCCTCGTTGGCCTTCAAGTCCAGCGAGAGGCAGAAGCTGCAGGACGCCGGTTACATCATTGTCGGCAACATCGGCGACCAGTGGAGCGACATCCTTGGTGCACCGGAGGGCGCCCGCACCTTCAAGCTTCCGGACCCCATGTACTACATCGGCTAGGATGATTGCTCGTTGTCCATGAATAAGCTCCATGCTCTATATGCATGATTTGTCAATAGTCTCCTCCTTCTTGTTGCTTGGTTAATTTTCTTTGTCGGGAACTTGAGATCAATTACTAGTATTAATGAAATGTGTTCTGGAGAAGTGCATGTTGCTTAACCAATGGATCCACGGTCTACAATTTTTCTTTTCCTTTATTGCGAGAAATCCATGGTCTATTGTTGTTTGATATGTTGTCTGTCTTAACTTGGATCATACGTACTGCTGATTTTTTTTATAGGGGAGGTCATGTCTAGTGGGGACGTATCTGGTGCACCGAAGCAATTGGTGCTATCGGTGCACCGGACCCCGTTGCACATTTTAAAAATGCTCTAAAAATTCCGAAAAAAATTAGTGCATTGACACAACATCAATGTATGGTGTCACAAAAATTCAAATCAAAATTCAAAAGCATGCTCAAGATTCAAAAATGATAAATTTGACATCAATGTGCTAATGGGTCAAAACTGCAGCCCAATTTGTGTTATGCACTATTCAGTGTCAAATTTATCATTTTTGTAACTCAAGCAATGTTTCGAATTTTGATTTGAATTTTTGTCACAACGTACATTGATGTTGTGTCAATGCACTAAATTTTCTTCGGGTTTTTTCAAACAATTTTGATTGTGCAACGAGTGACCGGTAGCACCAATTGCCCCGGTGCACCAGATACACCCCCCGTGTCTAGTGGATGGTGTAATTAATATTGGAGGTACGTACAGTGTCGCTACTATGAAACGACCCTTCCATAAACCCCTCCACTCACGGGCACATTTGGCCTGTTGGTACAGGAGAAGAGCTTCTGCCTGCTAGACGCTTGTTAGCGTTAAAACGGGGAGCCCCTATATGCCGCATTTTGCGGCGAATAGCACGCGCGAGGTACAAGAGGCATGCGACTGCGTCGGCCCACTAAAGCCACAGCGTGTGATCTGTATATATTTGTAAAATCACAAAAAAGAAAGTGGTGCTTTTAGGAATCGAACACGCAACATCCCTATCCAACACGATGGCTGCTAGCTACTAGGGCAGACGGCTACACATGAAGAAAAGCACATTGTGAATGTATTTAACAATTTAATGTTGCGAGATATTCCCCTGTAACATGCTATTTTCTTTACGTGTACTAGTGCACATATTTTTGAAAAAACAAATTTTATAAGACACGAACGAATTAATGTGAACACAATTGGAAATACCAAAATAGTTTTTGAGAAGCACAAAATATAGATATTCAACCAAATTTTGAAAATAAATGTCAACATTTTCGAAAAACAAGAGAACAATTCGTGAACCTGAATTTTTCTAAAAATCTGAACATTTTTTTTAAATTAAATAATTTTTTGTAGTATTTAGAAAAAATGTGTAGATTTTGAAATCCCGAATGTTTTTAAAAAGCATGAACAACAAAGGTCGCCCCTCCCCGAGCCCAAACACACACATGCATGATGAACACACACACAGAGACACATTTTCTTAAGTTAAATAGTATATATGTATTTTTGTATGTTTAATTAGTATATATGTATACATGTATAGAAGAAAGTTGAGGAATTAATTAGTATATTAGTATATATATATGTATAGAAATTAATTAGTTTAGATGTTTTAGATGATTATTTTTCACTAGTATATATGTATATATGTTTGAATGCATGTTAGATGGATATAATTAGTGTTTAATTAATATAGAATTTTTTATATAATGTTGTTTTTCTGTTTTTTAATGGATGTATATATAGAAGTATGCTTAATTAGTGTTTCTTTTTCTGTTTTTTAATTTTATATAATGTTGTATATCATAGTATAGAAAAAATTTGCATATAAAAAAGTTGCGTAGGAAAAATTGACCATATATATATTTGTTAGACGAAGGACTAGGAAAAGTTTCGGAATTTTTTGAGAAAGGAATATTATATAGGGTAGTTATAACCTAGGAATGGGACATAATAATTGAAAAGAGGATATTTTGCTCAAAATTTCCTTATAAAATGACATTGCATATATAGGATTTTTTTTCATAAGAATTTGTTTTCGACGGTGCTGCTTCAGAGGCGCCATGTCCGGGACTGGGCTCCGCTGGGCTGGCACTGAGAGGTGCTACCTTCAGGGGGGCGCATCTTGGTGAGGAACCTGGGTCCCGTCGTCGACCCCGAGCTTCATTAGTGGCGGGCGCGTGGGCCACATTCGGTGCGGAGGCTGGCGTCCCCCGCGGAGGTGGTACGTCACCGTGTCAGGGAGGAGGATGAGCACGTCTGTCGCTACATGGTTGCGTTGGACGTTAGGTTCTCCAATACCTGGCAGGTTCTTCAGGGATCTGACTCTAGTTATGATCCTGTGATGGTTCCTTCTCTTTGGGTGTCCACCGCGAGTGAACTAGATTATTCGTTAGTATTCGATCAGTATTAGCTAGTGATGTATTCGAGATTATATTATTCGATAATATTTGAGACGATGTATTCGAGATTATATTCGATGATGCATATCAGTTATTGGATTATTCGAGATGCATATTATCTCTACCATGATTCAGTTTTTCCTTATTGATTGCATGCATGCATTCTAATTTAAATACTAAATTGTTTTATCTTTCTTCTGGATTAGTTAAATAAAAGCTATGGACAATACCGGCAAAGAAGAAGAAGAGGCCCTATTCGACATCATACGCTCATCCCCAAGCCTAGATGGGAATGGAGAAGATGACGGCTCACAATATCTAAACCCTACACGTGAGGGTATGATATTTGATGAAGACGAGCGCATAGATAAAGTCCAGAACTTCCATGACGAAGGAAATGTTGTTCTTGAACTAACAAAGACCGGCAAGGTATATTTATAAAGTAGGCATCTGGTGATCATTACATGTTTTAATTGATTTGTATATATATTAACGAATCGATCTTTCTTCTTTTAGCCCTCCGGATCGAGCAAATCTTCTGCAAGCAGCAGGACACCTCGAGCCCGGCCAAAAGGTTGAAGGATGGTGTAAAGTATAACATCGATGCCATCAAACCTAATGGCGAACCACGCGAACCTAAGAAGAATGCAGACAAGTTCATTCGTCAATGCGGAGTTATTGTCAAGGACCAAATCCCGATTTCCATTCAAGAATGGAAAAAGGCAGCAAAGGAACGTCCAGATGTTACTTTTGTCGACCAAAGAGCAAAAGATCGGCTTTGGGAATCTCTCATGTCACATTTCACCCTACCAGATCATTTAACGGATGCATATGTGGAGAATATCAAGAACGCTACTCTTAGGAAGATGGTGATAGCATTCAACAACCACAAGAAAAGTATATGGGCTATGTACGTCAAAGCAGGAAAGAAGACTCCAGAATTCAAGGGAACACTAGAGAAGGCAAGAGATCACTGGGACGCTTTCGTGAAATTCAAGGAATCAGAAGTAGCTCAGGAATTGTTGAGAAAAAACAAGATTAATGCCGCGAAAAAGCAGTGGCACCATAAGCTGGGACCAGGTGGCTACGAGGTGGCCCGACCTAAATGGGATCTCCCTAAGCAATAGATGATGGATGAAGGGGTCACTCCAGTTACATTGAGCTCCCCCCCACCAGGGTCAGGACTTGGTTCTATGCGCATGGGAGGATGTTGGACCCAAAGACATGCGAGGTTTTGGAGCGGGCAAGTCTTAAAGGAGCCACCGACAGTTTACTTGTTGCAATAGAAGAGGCACGAATGGGGGTGTTCACGCCCAACAGAGAGAACGAAGAGCTTACGCGCACCCTGAAGAATCCTGAACACCCGGAAAGAACACGAGGTAAAGGTGTTGTTCTATGGTTTGAGGGGTTTGCAGACTAGAACGCCGACTACAGAAGTCGTGCGAGAAAGAAGCAGTAGGAGGAGCAGAAGAGGAAGTTGTAGGACGAGGAGAGGAAGCAGGAAGTGGACCGCCTTCGCATCATGGAATCAAAGCTCGCAGAGTTGGCACTCGCTTTCCAGCGGCAGCAGCAGCAGATCGACTCACTTAGCCAGGAAAGGGGCCTTCAGCAGCGACAACAACTAGCGGATCCAGCATTGGATAGCACCGTCCCATCCATGCCGAGAAGCAGCGTGGGTTCTGCCCCGGGCGATGATGCACTGTTGGATAGACACCTGGTACGTCTTGAGCTTGCGTTGGTTTTCCTTGAAGAGGAAAGGGTGATGCAGCAATAGTAGCGTAAGTATTTCCCTCAGTTTTTGAGAACCAAGGTATCAATCCAGTAGGAGGCTCCTCAAAAGTTCCACACACCTACACAAACAAACAAAGAACTCGCAACCAACGCAATAAAGGGGTTGTCAATCCCTTCACGGCCACTTGCGAAAGTGAGATCTGATAGAGAAAATAAATATCTTTTTGGTATTTTATAATATAAATAGGAAAAGTAAAGATGCAAATAAAAATAGATTGAAAGCTTATATGATAAAAGATAGACCCGGGGGCCATAGGTTTCACTAGTGGCTTCTCTCAAGATAGCATAAGTATTTACGGTGGGTGAACAAATTACTATCAAGCAATTGATAGAAAAGCGAATAATTATGAGATTATCTAGGCATGATCATCTATATAGGCATCACGTCCGCGACAAGTTGAACGACTCCTGCCTGCATCTACTACTATTACTCCACACATTGACCGCTATCTAGCATGCATCTAGAGTATTAAGTTCATAAGAACATAGTAACGCATTAAGAAAGATGACATGATGTAGAGGGATAAACTCAAGCAATATGATATAAACCCCATCTTTTTATCCTCGATGGCAACAATACAATACGTGCCACTCAACCCCTGCTGTCACTGGGTAAGGACACCGCAAGATTGAACCCAAAGCTAAGCACTTCTCCCGTGTCAAGAAAGATCAATCTAGTAGGCCAAACGAAACTTGTAGTTCAAAGAGACTTGCAAAGATAACTCAATCATACATAAAAGAATTGAGAAGAGATTCAAATATTTATCATAGATAAACTTGATCATAAACCCATAATTCATCGGATCTCGACAAACACACCACAAAAAGAGTTACATCGAATAGATCTCCACAAGAGAGGGGGAGAACATGGTATTGAGATCCAAAAAGAGAGAAGAAGCCATCTAGCTAATAACTATGGACCTGAAGGTTTGTGGTAAACTACTCACAATTCATCGGAGGGGCTATGATGTTGATGTAGAAGCCCTCCATGGTCGATTCCCCTCCGGCGAAGCACCGGCAAAGGCTCCAAGATGGGATCTCATGGATACAGAAGGTTACGGCGGTGGAAATTGTTTTTCGTTGGCTCCCTGGATGTTTTCGGGGTACGTGGGTATATATAGGAGGAAGAAGTAGGTCGGTGGCCGCCTGAGGGACCCATGAGACAGGGGGGCGTGCCCTCCTATCTTGTGGCCACCTCGGCTGCTTCTTGGCTTGCACTCCAAGTCCTCTGGATCAAGTTCGTTCCAATAATCACGCTCCAGAAGGTTTCATTCCATTTGGACTCCGTTTGATATAATGAACTCATTCTTTATTTATATTGGTGTTAAACCTACTGTATTCCAAGTTCTCTATGGTTCATACCACTTAATACTAGCTATAGATGATTAAAATAAGCAAACAACACACGAAAACAGAATCTGTCAAAAACAGAACAGTCTGTAGAAATCTGTAACTAACGCAAACTTCTGGAACTTTAAAAATACTACCAAAATAGGAAGTCCTGGGAAATTTGTCTATTGATCAGCATCAAAAAGAATCAACGCAAAAGCACATTTTTGTGATTTAACAAAACTAATTTCGCGCGTGCAAAGTTTCTGTTTTTCAGCAGAATCAAATTAACTATCACGGTAGGTTATCCTATAGGTTCTACTTGGCACAAACACTAATTAAAACATAAAAACACATCTAAACAGAAAGTAGATGCAAAATATATTACTAAACAAAAACAAAAACAAAAAACACAAATAAAATTGGGTTGCCTCCCAACTAGCGCTATCGTTTGACGCCCTAGCTAGGCATAAAAGCGAGGATAGATCTAAGTGGTGCCATCTTTAATTTTCAGTTTTTTGGCGGAGTCATGCTCGAATCTGGGAGGTTCTTTACGTTTCCCTTCATACTCGGAAATTTTTAGATCTAAAGAATCCAACCGCTTATTGCAAAGAGTAATCAACATATTCATGCGGTGAAGATTTCCGCTAACACTTTTAAGAGGCTCAAGAGACTTTTGTAATATTTTTGTTACTTCGCAAATCTTTCCAAACACTTGTGTTTCTTCTAGGGTAGGATGTGGTCCTCCCTTTTGAGGTAGTGTTCCCACTATTCCCTCTATAATTTCATGCGCAATACTAGGATCAATTTCAATAAAATTTCCATTGGCAATGCAGTCCAAGAGTTGTCTATGCGTCATGTTTAGACCAACATAAAAATTGCGAAGAAGAATTCTAAAATTCACCTCTAGGGTGCAATTGCGATAAGATTCGATCATCCTATAACAAGCATCTTTTAAGTTTTCTCCTTGCCTTTGCTTGAAGTGAAGAACTTCCAACTCGGGAGACATAGGAGCGGATAAGGAACTAGCCATAACAACAAGGTAAACGATCTAACACACAAGCAAACAGAAGAAGGCAAGCGAAAAA
The DNA here is from genome assembly GCF_018294505.1 of Triticum aestivum. Classification (NCBI taxonomy): domain Eukaryota; kingdom Viridiplantae; phylum Streptophyta; class Magnoliopsida; order Poales; family Poaceae; genus Triticum; species Triticum aestivum. Next base: position 651,797,067 of record NC_057804.1, read on the forward strand.
GAGAGGAGGAGATTGGGAAAGAGAGGGCAAATAAAACGGCAAGGGTCAAGTGGAGGAGAGGAAAACGAGAGGCAAATGGCAAATAATGTAAATGCGAGCGAGATGAGTTTGTGATGGGTACTTGGTATGTCTTGACTTGAGCGAAGACCTCCCCGGCAACAGCGCCAGAAATCCTTCTTGCTACGTCATGAGCTTGCGTTGGTTTTCCTTGAAGAGGAAAGGGTGATGCAGCAATAGTAGCGTAAGTATTTCCGTCGGTTTTTGAGAACCAAGGTATCAATCTAGTAGGAGGCTCCTCAAAAGTCCCACGCACCTACACAAACAAACAAAGAACTCGCAACCAACCCAATAAAGGGGTTGTCAATCCCTTTACATCCACTTGCCAAAATGAGATTTGATAGAGAAAATAAATATATTTTTGGTATTTTATAATATAGATAGGAAAAGTCAAGATGTAAATAAAAGTAGATTGAAAGCTTATATGATAAAACATAGACCCGGGGGCCATAGGTTTCACTAGTGGCTTCTCTCAATATAGCATAAGTATTACGGTGGGTGAACAAATTATTGTCGAGCAATTGATAGAAAAGCGAATAATTATGAGATTATCAAGGCATGATCATGTATATAGGCATCACGTCCATGATAAGTAGACCGACTCCTGCCTGCATATACTACTATTACTTCACACATCGACCGCTATCCAGCATGCATCTAAAGTATTAAGTTCATAAGAACAGAGTAACGCATTAAGAAAGATGACATGATGTAGAGGGATAAACTCAAGCAATATGATATAAACCCCATCTTTTTATCCTCGATGGCAACAATACAATACGTGCCTTGCAACCCCTGCTGTCACTGGGTAAGGACACCGCAAGATTGAACCCAAAGCTAAGCACTTCTCCCATGGCAAGAAAGATCAATCTAGTAGGCCAAACCAAACTGATAATTCGAAGAGACATGCAAAGATAACTCAATCATACATAAAAGAATTCAGATGAGATTCAAATATTTATCATAGATAAACTTGATCATAAACCCACAATTCATTGGATCTTGACAAACACACCGCAAAAAGAGTTACATCAAATAGATCTCCACAAGAGAGGGGGAGAACATGGTATTGAGATCCAAAAAGAGAGAAGAAGCCATCTAGGTAATAACTATGGACCCGAAGGTCTGTGGTAAACTACTCACAACTCATCGGAGGGGCTATGGTGTTGATGTAGAAGCCCTCCATGGTCGATTCCCCCTCCGGCAGAGCACCCGCAAAGGCTCCAAAATGGGATCTCGCGGATACAGAAGGTTACGATGGTGGAATTTGTTTTTTGTTGGCTCCTTGGATGTTTTCGGGGTACGTGGGTATATATAGGAGGAAGAAGTAGGTCGGTGGCCGCCCGAGGGGCCCACGAGACAGGGGGCGCGCCTTGTAGTGGTGGGCACGCCCTCCTATCTCGTGGCCGCCTCGGCTGCTTCTTGGCTTGCACTCCAAGTCCTCTGGATCACGTTCGTTCCAAAAATCATGCTCCCGAAGGTTTCATTCCGTTTGGACTCCGTTTGATATTCCTTTTCTTCGAAATACTGAAATAGGCAAAAAAACAGCAATACGGGCTGGGCCTTCGGTTAGTAGGTTAGTCCCAAAAATGATATAAATGTGCAAAATAAAGCCCATAAACATCCAAAAGGGGTAATATAATAGCATGGAACAATAAAAAATTATAGATACGTTGGAGAAGTATCAACACCTTGTGGATGATATCGCAGATATGATAACTTGTGAGCTACACTTTAAAATGAAGAATATATCCATGAAGGTGGCAGACGGCTTTGCTTATACAAATCCCCCTGAAGCAACCTTCCATTGCAATTCGATTCCAGCTGGTTGTGCTCGTGTCAGTGTTGATGAAGTGGAGGAAGGATATTCGGAGCTAGAGCTTGACATTTCCTGGAGGTGACGATGAGTACACACTGGGACAGGCCGTACATCGTATCATTCTTTGGAGAAAGGATTGCATCGTCTTTCCAAGGCCACCGACACCACGTCAGCCGGCTCCTCCTCCGAGTCCGCCGCGGCCTCAGCAGACTCCCGCTCCTCCAAGTCCGCCGCCGCCCCAGCAGACTCCTACTCCCCCAAGTCCCCCGCCGCCTCAACAGACTCCCGCTCCTCCAAGTCCGCCACCGCCTCAGCAGACTCCTCCTCCTCCAAGTCAGGCACCGCGTTAGCGGGCTCCGCCGCCTCAACAATAGCGGAAGAGAGGCGCAACAGCTATGTCGGCTAGTGGTACAACAGGAGGAAGGAAATACAAATTTAATCCAAGCCTCAAGCCTCTTCCGAGGTTGCCCTATGACCTGACTGACGAGGAAAACGAAGCCGAAGTGCGAGGCCAATTGGACGCCCATTTTGGACTGAAACCGCTCCCACCGCCAAAGGAGATCATATCTGAGCATGTCATTGACCACTTTATTTGTATGGCTAAAACCGCTCCAAGCATATTGACTCGAACTATGAGCGCTCTATCAGGAAGTCATATGATGCAAAAAAAGGAGTCAAGCTCGAGTTGTAGCCAAGCAGCTGTCAAAAATTGCGGGAAAACTGTTCCCCAGCTGGGAGATTAGGCAGTGCAATCGACCCTCCCGTTAAAAACACATGTGACCGTCGACCAGCAATTGGTAATAACCGACCATCATAGAAGGCAGGATGAAGAGTCTAGTGTCATTGTGGAACAACTCCTAAGCATCGAGGACTTCCAAATGTTTACAGAGGAGGAACTAAAATGGAAATATGCTCGCGACAAACCTATGGTCAAGACTGAGGAGATCCCGAAGCTCTCAACGAGAATGTATGAATTGCATGAATGGTACCTAAGAGAAACAAATACTACAAATCGAGAGTCCCTCATGGTGAAAGTCGGGGCAGAGTATTACTACCATGAAAAAGAGTTGTGGGTTGAGTTTGAAGAAATGTTTCAGTTACTCAATCAAGATGCACTCGACAAATCTCTCGTCAGTTGCTACTGTTTATAAGTGATTTCTTCCTGTAATTTAAGTATATCTCTAGCTAGTTGTAGTGCTTGTTCATTACTTGTAATTATCCTCACTATATATTCTTTTCTGTGGTATTATGCAAAATGAAGATGCACGATATGAAAAAAGTTGGACGCTATGGCATTAGGTTCATTGACCCAAATACCATTAATGAAAAGACATGGTCGCGTAAATGGGATCGAAATGACACAGAGAAAAGCTTGCTAGAGTTCTTGGTGCGACTAAATACCGAACCAGAAATACTACTTCCTTACAACTTCGGGTGAGTGACATTGTCTTGTACTACAAATTCTTTTTTTTGCTTACTAGATGTTAATAAGTGTAGTTGATGAGTTATATATGCACATGCCCGCTTAATTATACAAATGTGTGCGCATGCAGTTTTCACTGGATCCTGCTAATCATTGAAGTTGACGAGGTAAAAGTTCAAGTACTGGACACATTACTTAAAGAGTATAGTGACTACGCAATCGTGAAGGGGATGGTCGACAAGTAATTTCAATCATTATCGAAATATATGTCGGCCTCTTTAGTTTATTTAATGATATCAACTAATTAATAACTCCTTTATTCATCTTTGCCGGCGGGCAGGGCTTGGGAAAAGTTCATCAAACGGGTTAAATGCCAATGGAAACAAAAGCTGAAATGGGTGCGAGCCAAGGTAATTAATTAAGTAGTACAAGCTAGCTACCATCTCTTTAATTCTAGTTTCAATACCATTATCATGCTTGATTAATTATTATCTGATTGAATTCTATTATCATAAAGGCCTTGAAGCAGCCACCGGGGAATAATTTATGTGCATACTACGTTTGCAAGAACATTCGCATGATGGCGTCCAAAAGGAGCAAAACTGATAGACAACAATGGATACATTTGCCAGAACACTAGTCACAATTTTTACATCATTATCTAATATACACACACACAACTAATACGTGCATATTGATCTCCTTCTTTAAAGATGAGGGAAATGCGGTATTAGCTCCTACCATAGGATTGCATTCGAGCAATTCAAGAGGAAATAGCGGGATTTTTGCTCGACCAGGTCATAGATCCCAAAGGAGAATTCTATTACAAGCTGCCTGCATGAATGTAATGGTCCGAAAATTATAGGAGAAATTGTATGTACCAAATTGTATGTGTGTGTATATATATATATATGTGTGTGTGTGTGTGTGTGTGTGTGTGTGTGTGTGTGTGTGTGTGTGCGTGTGTGTGTGCGTGTGTGTGTGTGTATGTGTATGTGAATGGTCATACAAGAAATTCGATGATATATATATATGATCGGTTCTACGAGAAATTCTATTTATATATATGCATAATGTGTACAATATGTAGTACTATAAAATATGTTTGAAACGAAAAAGAATTAAATGAAAAACACTAAATTAAAAGGAAATACAAATAATAAACCTATAAACCCCAAAACCGTTTAGTCCAGGTTGGTGTAACCAAACGGGACTAAAGGTCCCTTGCCCCCCGCGCGGGCTCGTGCCACGTGGTGGCTCTTTGGTGCCGGTTCGTACCTTTAGTCCCCACCCTTTAGTGCGGGTTCTAGAACATGCACTAAATGGCCTTACGAACCGGCACTAAAGGTCGTTTTTCTACTAGTGCATATAAGCATTTCGTTTCAGTTGTCTACTAACATATGCATTGAAGTTTCTTTTTTTAACAATAAAGTTATCCAATTCATCCAATCATTGACTAGCATACTTAGTATAAGGAATATCACCTTCATCATATCTATAGAGAATTTACCTCTACTACTGATGTCTACTACGCAATTTTATTCTTGTAGACACGTGTGGGCCTCCAAGTGCAGAGTTTTGTAGGACAATAACAATTTTCCCTCAAGTGGATGACCTAAGGTTTATCAATCCGTGAGAGGTGTAGGATGAAGATGGTCTCTCTCAAACGACCCTGCAACCAAATACTAGAAATCTCTTGTCCCAACACACCCAATACAATGGCAAATTGTATAGGTGCACTAGTTCGGCGAAGAGATGATGATAAAAGTGTAATATGGATGGTAGAAATATATTTTATAATCTGAATAAATAAAAACAGCAAGGTAGCAAATAGTAAACGGGCACAAAAACGATGCTGTAATGCTTTAAAATGAGGCTTAGGGTATGTACTTTCGCTAGTGCAACATCTCAACAATGCTAACATAGTTGGATTATATGATTATCCCTTAAAGTGCAACAAAGAATCACTCTCGAGTTCCTATTAACAAAGAACAAAATATAGGAATTGTTTGTAGGTCACGAAACCACCTCAAAGCTATTCTTTCCGTTCGATCTATTCAAGAGTTCGTACTAAAATAACACAAAGCTATTTTTTTCATTCGATCTATTCTAGAGTTCGCACTAGAATAACACCAAAGAAAATTCATATTCATAATACCCAATCCACACAAAGAACTATAAAGAGACCCCAAAGTTTTCGTCGGAGAAAACGTGCATCAACCCCCATGCATAGATTACCCCAATATCACCCCGGGAATCCGCGTGTTGAATGCCATAACACATATCAAGTGAATCAATAAGATACCTCATTGTCACCTCAAGTATTCATATTGCAAGACATATATCATGTGTTCACATCTCTGAATATTCAATCCGACAAGACAAAACTTTGAAGGGTAAAGATTCAATACATCATAACAAGAGTATAGAGGGGAGAAACATAATATGATCCGACTATATTAACAAAGCCCATGATATAGATCATGAGAGAGAGAGAGAGAGATCAAACACATAGCTACTAGTACAAACCCTCAGCCCCGAGGGTGGTCTACTCCCTCCTCATCGTGGTGGCCGCCGGGATGATGAAGATGGCCACCGGAGATGATTCCCCCTCCGGCAGGGTGCCAGAACGGGGTCTAGATTGGATCTCGTGGATACAGAGGCCTTGCGGCGGCGGAACTTCTGATCTAGGTTTACCCCGAAGGGTTTCGAAATATTTGGGAATTTATAGTGCAAAGAGGGGGTGCGGGAGGCCACCGAGATGGGCACAACCCACCTGGGCGCGCCAGGGGGCCCTGGCGCGCCCTAATGGGTTATGCCCCCCTCGGGGCACCCCCAGGTGCAGCTCAGGCCCATTGGGTTCCTTCTGGTCCATAAAAAATCTCCAAAAAGTTACGCGGTGTTTGGGCTCTGTTTGATATTGATTTGCTGCGATGTAAAACACAAGCAAAAAACAGCAACTGGCACTGGGCACTGGGTCAATAGGTTAGTCCCAGAAAATGATATAAAGTTGCTATAAAATGATTGTAAAACACCCAAGAATGATAAAATAACAGGATGCATACTTCATAAATTATAGATACGTCCTCGAGTAGGTAAATGATAAAAATAATAATTTATGAAGTGTGAATGCTAGCAAAGTGCATAAGTTTGATCGATGATAATTTCGATCACTTTTTTTAGCATCATAACAACAATTCTTTCTTATAAAACTTCTCATGTTATAGTAGCAACCAATTCACATGTTAAGGTTCAAACAATGAACTCTCTTGAAACTCAACAACCTATGTTCTCAGTCACCAAGCAATTGCAATTCAACTTATTCAACAGAGTCTAAGTAACAACTCCATATACTCAACCATCATATAGTCTTCTATGATTGCTAACACTCACCGCATACACATGAGCAAAACGTTTCAATCGGACACATAGAAAGATAGGGGCTTATAATTTCGCCTCCCCAACGTATTCACCTTTAGGTGATGTCAACAATAATAACTCATGCTACCCGTATTCAACTGGACATATGTGCCTAGATCTTTCCTCACCACATGATGCTTGCCAAAGGAGAAATATAGAAAGGAATAGAGAGAAAAACTTTGACTCTTTGCATAAAAGTAAATACATAAAAGTAAAAGATAGGCCCTTCGCAGAGGGAAGCAGAGGTTGCCATGCACTTATTTGTTTGTATGCTCAACCCCTTAGTGCAAAAGAACGTGACGTTATATTTCCCCTTATGATAGCAACCTTTATTATGCAATCTGTCTCTTTTATTCTTTGCCATCACAAGTACATACAACGCTCAATTTTCTCTTACACTAAATGATCTAACACTTCTAGAAGCAATTTTTTATTGCCTTATTGCACCGATGACAACTTACTTGAAGGATCTTGCTCGATCCTTAGGTAGGTATGGTGGACTCTCAAAACAAGATTTGGGTTTAAGGGTTTTTGGATGCACAAGTAGTATCTCTACTTGGTGCAGAATTTTTGGCTAGCAAAGATAGGGGGCAAGCACCACATGTTGAAGGATCTATGACAATATAACTTCTATGTGAATATGAACAAACATAAATCATTACATTGTCTTCCTTGTCCAACGTCAGCAATTTTGGCGTATAATATTTTGATGGGGGCTCACAATCACAAAATATTTCCAGGATAGTGTATTTGCATTTGAAAGTTCTCTTCCTTATACTAATTATTCGTGAATTGCTTGTATGGCCAATATTGTGATTGTCAGGCTCCAAAAGCTTTCACTTATTAAACCCAATGTGAAGCCACTACTAGGCATGATGTGAACATGTAATTTCAATTTCATGATATTAAATTCATTCAACAATTTACTCATATGATATAAGTGAAGCATTAGAGCAATTCCATAGAAAAGTGCTTCGTTGACGGGATGTGAATGCCGCTTACCTAGCCTCCTATTTGAGGACTCTATTTAATTTAAAAACTTTCAGGTCTAAGTATTTTATTAAGACAGCAAGCAAAAATAAAATAAAATGACACTCTAAGAAAAGCACAACTCATGTGAAGAAGCAAAACTTAGGCTCAACTGATACTAACCGATAATCGTTGAAGAATAAAGGTGGGATGCCTACCGGGGCATCCCCAAGCTTATATGCTTGAGACTTCTTGGAAAATTAGCTTGGGATGCCTTGGGCACCCCCAAGCTTGAATTTTTGTGTCTCCTTAATTCCTCTCATATCACGGTTTTCCTAAATCTCAAAAACCAAAACTCAGCAAGAACTCGTGAGATAAGTTAGTATAAATCAGTGCAAAACCTTATCATTCTCTACTGTAGCAAATCACAAAAATTATTATTCAACATTGCATACTAAATATCTCTGCATATTTAACACTCCTATACTCAAATAGAATCATTAAACAAGCAAACATATGCAAACAATGCAAACATAATAGCAATCTGCCAAAACAGTATAGTCTGTAAAGAATGCAAGATTCATCATACTTCCCTAACTCAAAAAATTATGATAAAAATACTAAAACTGTAGAAAATTTATCATAGCTTATTTTTCAAAAAGTCTCAACAATTTACCATATTCTGGCTTTTCTAGGGAATTTTTGCAACATCCATAAACTTTCTGTTTTCAAACAACAACAAGTATACTTGTAAAATATGCATGGCAAAGGCTATCATTGCCACTTTTATTGAAATAAAAGAAGCAAAACATTATTATAAATAATAGCAAGAAAATCCTAACAAAATAAATTGACGCTCCAAGCAAAACACATATCATGTGAGATGTGACGAATGAATACAAAGCTCCAAGTGAAGTTACCGATAATGTTGGAGATGAAAGAGGGGATGCCTTCCGGGGCATCCCCAAGCTTAGTTGCTTGGATATTTCTTGAATATTACCTTGGGGGTACCTTGGTCATCCCCAAGTGTAGGGTCTTGTCACTCCTTATTCTCCTCATATCGACACCTCACCCAAAACTTGAAAACTTCAATCACACAAAACTTAACGGAACTTCGTGGGATAGGTTAGTATGATAAAGAGCAAACCATTTCACTTTTGTACTATCAAATACAAGATTAATAATTGTTTCCACATAATGCCTAATGTAGAATATCATTTCTACAATTTATATTGAGCAATATAAGCCATAGAAACTAGAAAACAAGCAAACTATGCATCGAAAACAGAATCTGTCAAAAACAAAACAGTCTGTAGTAATCTGTACTCCAACCATACTTCTGCTAATCCAAAAATTATAAAAAACACTGGACCACGTGAGCAATTTATATATTAATCTTCTTCAAAAAGAATCAAGTCAAAATTTCTCTTCTGTTAGAAATGAGAGTTATTTTTGTGAGTGCAAAAGTTTCTATTTTTCAGCAGGATCAAATCAACTATTACCCAACATGATCCCAAAGGCTTTACTTGGAACTTTATTTAAACAAAAACAATAAAAAATAATTACTACAGTAGCATAATCATGTGAACACACAAAAACAGTAGATAAAAGTGTTGGGTTGTCTCCCAACAAGCGCTTTTCTTTAATGCCTTTTAGCTAGGCATGATGATTTCAATGATGCTCGCATAAAAGATAAGAATTGAAACATGAAAAAGGGCATCATGAATCACATGGAAAGCACATTTAAGCCTAACCCACTTCCTATGCATAGGGATTTTGTGAGCAAATAATTCATGGGAACAAGAATCAACTAGCATAGGAAGGCAAAACATGCATAACTTCAAAACTTTCAACACATAGAGAGGAAACTTGATATTATTGAGATATGTAAAAGCATATGTTCCTCTCTCATAATAATTTTCAGTAGCATCATGAATAAATTCAACAATATAACCATCACATAAAGCATTCTTTTCATGACACATAAGCATAGCAATTTTGTTACTCTCCACATAAGCAAATTTATTCTCATGAATAGTGGTGGGAGCAAACTCAACAAAATAACTATCATGAGATTGAAAATTAAAATCATAATGACAAGTTTCATGGGTATCATTATTAAAAATAGCATACATGTCATCACCATAATCATCAAAGATAGGAGGCATGCTTTCATTATAATAAACTTGCTCATCAAAACTTGGGGGACTAAAAATATCATCTTCATCAAACATAGCATCCCCAAGCTTGTGGCTTTCCATATCATTAACATCATGGATATTCAAAGAATTAATACTAGCAACATTGCAATCAGGCTCATCATTTATGCCAAACATTTTATTGAATTCTTCTTCTATCAATTGAGCACAATTTTCCGAACCATCATTTTCAAGAAAGACATTATAAAGATGATCAATAATATGATGCAACCTTAATCCCATTTTTTTTGTAGTTTTCTTTTTATAAACCAAACTAGTGATAAAAACAGAAACTAAAAGATTCAATTGCAAGATCTAAAGATATACCTTTAAGCACTCACCTCCCCGGCAACGGCGCCAGAAAAGAGCTTCGCTGGTGGGGTGTGAGTGTCGTTTTCCTAACCTCCCCAACAACGGTGCCAGAAAAGAGCTTGATGTCTACTACGCAACTTTATTCTTGTAGACACGTGTTGGGCCTCCAAGCACAAAGTTTTGTAGGACAGTAACAATTTTCCCTCAAGTTGATTACCTAATGTTTATCAATCCGTGAAAGGTGTAGGATGAAGATGGTCCCTCTCAAACGACCCTGCAACCAAATACAAGAAATCTCTTGTGTCCCCAACACACCCAATACAATGGCAAATTGTATAGGTGCACTAGTTCAGTGAAGAGATGGTGATAAAAGTGTAATATGGATGGTAGAAATCTATTTTTATAATCTGAATAAATAAAAACAGCAAGCTAGCAAATAGTAAACGGGCACAAAAATGGTGTTGCAATTCTTAAAAATGAGGCCTAGGGTCCGTACTTTCGCTAGTGCAACCTCTCAACAATGCTAACATAGTTGGATCATATGATTATCCCTCAAAGTGCAATAAAGAATCATCCCGAGTTCTATTAGCGGAGAACAAAAGATAGGAATTGTTTTTAGGTCATGAAACCACCTCAAAGCTATTTTTTCCGTTTGATCTATTCAAGAGTTCGTACTAAAATAACACAAAGCTATTTTTCTGTTCAATCTATCCAAGAGTGCATACTAGAGTAACACCAAAGAAAATTCATATTCATAATACTCAATCCACACAAAGAACTATAAAGAGACCCCAAAGTTTCCGCCGGAGAAAAACGTGCATCAACTCCTATGCATAGATTACCCCAATATCACCGCGGGAATCCGCAAGTTGAATGCCATAACACATATCAAGTGAATCAATAAGATACCTCATTGTCACCCCAAGTATTCATATTGCAAGACATATATCATGTGTTCTCATCTCTGAATATTCAATCCGACAAGACAAAACTTTGAAGGGTAAAGATTCAATTCATCATAACAAGAGTATAGAGGGGAGAAACATAATATGATCCGACTATATTAACAAATCCCATGATATAGATCACGAGAGAGAGAGAGAGAGAGAGAGAGAGAGAGAGATCAAACACATAGCTGCTGGTACAAACCCTTAGCCCCGAGGGTGGACTACTCCCTCCTCATCTTGGTGGCTGTCGGGATGATGAAGATGGCCACCGGAGATGATTCCCCCTCCGGCAGGGTGTCAGACCGGGGTCTAGATTGGATCTCGTGGATACAGAGGCCTTGCAGCGGCAGGACTTCTGATCTAGGTTTACCCCTAAGGGTTTCAAAATATTTGGGAATTTATAGTGCAAAGAGGGGGTGCGGGAGGCCATCAAGGTGGGCACAACCCACCTGGGCGCGCCAGGGGGCCCTGGCGTGCCATGGTGGGTTGTGCCCCCTCGGGGCACCCCCCAGGTGCTGCTCGGGCCCATTGGGTTCCTTCTGGTCCATAAAAATTTTCCAAAAAGTTACGCGGTGTTTGGACTCCGTTTGATATTGATTTCCTGGGATGTAGAAAAGAAGCAAAAAAGCAGCCACTTGCACTGGGCACTGGGTCAATAGGTTAGTCCCAAAAAATGATATAAAGTTGCTATAAAATGATTGTAAAACACCCAAGAATGATAAAATAACAACATGAATACTTCATAAATTATAGATACATTGGAGATGTATCAACTACCTATGTCGGGGTATCGAGACCATGTATTTCTTCAATAGGTGGTAAATTCTTGACATCTTCGGCTTTAATACCCTTGTCTTTCATAGATTTCTTTGCCTCTTGCATATCTTATGGACTAAGAAATATAATACCCCTCTTCTTCGGAGTTTGTTTAGGTGCTGGTTCAGGAAGAGTCCAATCATTATCATTCCTCAACATATTATTCAATAGTTCTTCGGCTTGTTCAATAGTTCGTTCCCTGAAACACAACCAGCACAACTATGTAGCTAGTCCCTAGAAGCATCGGTTAGTCCACTATAAAAGAAATCAAGTATTTCATTTTTCTTGAGAGGATGATCAGGCAAAGCATTAAGTAATTGGAGAAGCCTCTGATACATCTCCATCGTATCTACTTTTCCAAACACTTTTTCCCTTGTTTTGGACTCTAACTTGCATGATTTGAATGAAACTAACCCGGACTGACGTTGTTTTCAGCAGAACTGCCATGGTGTTATTTTTGTGCAGAAATATAAGTTCTCGGAATGACCTAAAAATCCACAGAGCAACTTTTCAGAATTAATAAAAAATACTGGCAAAAGAATCAGTGTCAGGGGGGCCACACCCTGTCCACGAGGGTGGGGGCGCGCCCCCTCCCCCTGGGCACGCCCCCTGCCTCATGGGCCCCCTGGACGTCCACCGACCTCAATTCCAACTCCATATATTTGCTTTCGCGCAGAAAAATATCAGAGAGAAAGTTTCATCGCGTTTTACGATACGGAGCCGCCGCCAAGCCCTAATCTCTCTCGGGAGGGCTGATCTGGAGTCCGTTCGGGGCTCCGGAGAGGGGGATTCATCGCCGTCGTCGTCATCAACCATCCTCCATCACCAATTTCATGATGCTCACCACCGTGCGTGAGTAATTCCATCATAGGCTTGCTGGACGGTGATGGGTTGGATGAAATTTACCATGTAATCAAGTTAGTTTTGTTAGGGTTTGATCCCTAGTATCCACTATGTTCTGAGATTGATGTTGCTATGACTTTGCTATGCTTAATGCTTGTCACTAGGGCCCGAGTGCCATGATTTCAGATCTGAACCTATTATGTTTTCATGAATATATGTGAGTTCTTGATCCTATCTTGCAAGTCTATAGTCACCTATTATGTGTTATGATCCGACAACCCTGAAGTGACAATAATCGGGATACTTCTCGGTGATGACCGCAGTTTGAGGAGTTCATGTATTCACTAAGTGTTAATGCTTTGGTCCGGTACTCTATTAAAAGGAGGCCTTAATATCCCTTATTTTCCATTAGGACCCCGCTGCCATGGGAGGGTAGGACAAAAGATGTCATGCAAGTTCTTTTCCATATAAGCGCATATGACTATATTCGGAATACATGCCTACATTACATTGATGAACTGCAGCTAGTTCTATGTCACCCTATGTTATAACTATTACATGAGGAATTGCATCTGACATAATTATCCATCAGTAATCCAATGCCTACGAGCTTTTCACATATTGTGCTTTGCTTATTTACTTTACCGTTGCTACTGTTACAATTACTACAAAACTGCTACCGTTACTTTTGCTACTGTTGTCGTTACTTCCATACAACCTTGCTACTAAATACTTTGTTGCATATACTAAGTTATCCAGGTGTGGTTGAATTGACAACTCAACTTGTAATACTTGATTCTTTTGGCTCCCCTTGTGTCGAATCAATAAATTTGGGTTGAATACTCTACCCCCGAAAACTGTTGCGATCCCCTATACTTGTGGGTTATCAAGACTATTTTCTGGCGCTGTTGCCAGGGAGCATAGCTCTATTCTTTGAGTCACTTGGGATTTATATATGTTGATCACTATGAGGAACTTGAAAGAGGAAAGAACTAAAATTTATCCCTCAACTACGAGGGGAGGTAAGGAACTGCCATCTAGCTCTGCACTAGATTCTTCTTCTGTTATGAGTAAGCTTGCGACACCTAAACCTGCTATTGCTATGAATTCCGATATGATGCATGTTATTGATGATGCCACTTCTGATATGCATGATACTTATGATGAAACTACTTCTGTGCTTGATACTACTGTGCCATTAATTGAATTTCTTGATGAACAACTTGCTAGGGTTAGAGAGAATGAAATTATATAAGATGAAATTATTGAAGATAGTGATGATGAAGGTTCTCCCCCTAAATATGAATTGCATGTTGTTCTTGAGGGTTATGTTATGGATGAAGAAACTACTAGATATATTCTTGCTTGCAACGATAGATCTGATCTTAAGAAGTTATTAGTTAAACTGAAATAGAAATCTCTAAATGCCAGAATGAAATATGACCCTGCTTTTGCTACTTCACCTATCTTTGTTATTGATAAGGATTATGAATTCTCTGTCGGTCCTGAGATAATTACTTTGGTTGAATCTGATCCTTTTTATGGCTATGAATCTGAAACTGTTGTGGCACATCTTACTAAATTGAATGATATAGCAACCCTGTTCACTAATGATGAGAAATCTCGCTACTATTATATCCTTAAGATATTTCTGTTCTCATTAAAGGGTGATGCTAAAACTTGGTTTAATTCTCTTGATCCTGGTTGTGTGTGTAGTCCCCAGTATATGATTTATTACTTCTCTGCTAAATATTCCCTGCTCATAAGAAACAAGCTGCCTTGAGGGAAATATATAATTTTGTGCAAATTGAAGAAGAAAGTCTCCCACAAGCTTGGGGGAGGCTTCTCCGGTTACTTAATGCTTTTCCTGATCATCCTCTTAATAAAAACGAAATACTTGATATCTTTTATAATGGACTAACCGATGCTTCCAAGGACCACTTGGATAGTTGTGTTGGTTGTGTTTTCAGGGAAAGAACAGTAGATCAAGCTGAATTGCTATGGAATAATATGCTGACTAATGACAATAATTGGACTCTTCCTGAGCCTATTCCTGAACCTACTCCTAAACCAACTCTAAATAAGAGAGGTGTTCTATTTCTCAGTCCTGAAGATATGCAAGAGGCAAAGAAATCTATGAAAGAAGAAAGTATCAAAGCTGAAGATGTTAAGAATTTACCTCCTGTTGAAGAAATACATGGTCTTAATATACCACCTATTGAAGAAATACATTGTATTGATAACCCGACACAGGTAGTAAAGGTAAATTCTCTCTATAGATATGATAAAGTTGAAATCCCGTCTACTAAGTTCCCTAGCCAATGTTTAGATGAATTTGATGACTTTACGGCTAGACAAGAAAATTTCAATGCTTATGTGGGTAGAGAATTAAAGAGTAATGATTACATGATTGGACGCTTGAGTGACTATATGGCTAGAGTTAAAGGCGAACTTAAACTCATTAGTAAGTATGCTTCTATGGTTACCACTCAAGCAGAACAAGTACTTAGAGCTCAAAGTGATTTGCTCGACGAATTAAATAATAAACATGATTTTGCTGTTAGAGTGGCTACTAGAATGGTAAAACGACTCTGGAACCTTTGTATCCTGAAGGCCACCGTAGGATAATTGAGCAAGATTCTCAGAGAAATAATTTAGATGCACCTAGTCCTTCTAAAAAGAAGAAAAGAAAAATGATAGGACTTTGCATGCTTCTAGCGAACCTTTTGTAGACACACCCGAGAATCCCAATGATATTTCTATTTCTGATGCTGAAACATAATCTGGTGATGAACATGAACCTAGTGATAATGCTAATGATAATGTTCATGTTGATGCTCAACCTAGCAATAACAATGATGTAGAGATTGAACCTGCTGTTGATCTTGATAACCCACAATCAAAGAATCAACGTTATGATAAGAGAGATTTTGTTGCTAGGAAGCACGGTAAAGAAAGAGAACCATGGGTTCAGAAACCCATGCCTTTTCCTCCTAAGCCATCCAAGAAAAAGGATGATGAGGATTTCGAGCGCTTTGCTGAAATGATTAGACCTATATTTTTACGTATGCGCTTAACTGATATGCTTAAAGGGAATCCTTATGCTAAGTACATGAAATACATTATTACAAATAAAAGAAAGATACCGGAAGCTGAAATTTCCACCATGCTTGCTAATTATACTTTTAAAGGTGGAATACCTAAGAAACTTGGAGATCCAGGAGTACCCACTATACCATGCTCCATTAAAAGAAACTATGTTAAAACTGCCTTATGTGATCTTGGAGCCGGTGTTAGTGTTATGCCTCTCTCTTTATATCGTAGACTTGAATTGAATAAGTTGACACCTACTGAAATATCTTTGCAAATGGCTGAGAAATCAACTGCTATACCTGTCGGTATTTGTGAGGATGTGCCAGTTGTGGTTGCAAACGTTACTATCTTAACGGACTTTGTTATTCTTGATATTCCCGAGGACGATAGTATGTCGATTATCCTTGGTAGACCCTTTTTGAATACTGCAGGGGCTGTTATTGATTGCAACAAAGGCAATGTCACTTTTCATGTTAATGGTAATGAGCATACGGTACATTTTCCGAGGAAACAACCTCAAGTTCAAAGTATCAATTCTATTGGAAAAATTCCAACTATCATTATTGGAGGTTTTAAATTTCCTCTTCCTACTGTCAAGAAGAAATATGATATTCTTATTATTGGGGATATGCATATCCCCGTTGAGGTAACCTAGTAATATTCGAAATTTCTCCGGTTCCATGCTACTCGGAATGAGTTTGTTAACAAGACTTGATCAACGTTGTTAGTGGATTCCTTTTGATGATCATGAGATGGATGAAATTAGAAGACACAACCTTCTATACCTTCTTTCTACTTTCTGTAATTTAGAATTAATAAAGTAAAAATAATATTATCTGTCTGTTTTCTGAATTATCCATCCAATAAAAAATATCCTGAAAATAGAAGTTCTCCAAATGCCCTGCAAATTTAGTATGATTTTTTCTAGAATATTTGAGAATATCTAGCACTCAAAGCATAGCAGGGGAGCAAGCACCTGGCCACAAGGGTCCAGAGCACGCCCACCCCTACAGGGTGCGCCCCCTGCCTCATGGGCCCATGGTGGCCCCCCTCCACTTATTCCTGCACCCACACACTTCATCTTCCTCCCAAAAAATCACCCTCCAGCTCAAGCACGAGTTCTAGCTCACTTTGCTACCATTTTCGATCTCCTTGCTCAAAGCTCCATTCAGAAAACTGCTTTGGGAGATTTGAAGGAAATATGCCCTAGAGGCAATAGTAAAGTTATTATTTATTTCCTTATTTCATGATAAATGTTTATTATTAATGCTAGAATTGTATTAACCGGAAACATGATACATGTGTGAATACATAGACAAACTGAGTGTCACTAGTATGCCTCTACTTGACTAGCTCATTAATCAAAGATGGTTATGTTTCCTAGCCATGGACAAAGAGTTGTCATTTGATTAACGAGATCACATCATTAGGAGAATGATGTGATTGACTTGACCCATTCTGTTAGCTTAGCACTTGATCCTTTAGTATGTTGCTATTGCTTTCTTCATGACTTATACATGTTCCTATGACTATGAGATTATGCAACTCCCGTTTACCGGAGGAACACTTTGTGTGCTACCAAACGTCACAACGTAACTGGGTGATTATAAAGGTGCTCTACAGGTGTCTCCAAAGGTACTTGTTGAGTTGGCATATTTCGAGATTAGGATTTGTCACTTCGATTGTCAGAGAGGTATCTCTGGGCCCACTCAGTAATGCACATCACTATAAGCCTTGAAAGCATTGCATCTAATGAGTTAGTTGCGGGATGATGCATTATGTAATGAGTAAAGAGACTTGCCCGTAACGAGATTGAACTAGGTATTGAGATACCGACGATCAAATCTCGGGCAAGTAACATACCGATGACAAAGGGAACAATGTATGTTGTTATGCGGTTTGACCGATAAAGATCTTCTTAGAATATGTAGGAGCCAATATGAGCATCCAGGTTCCGCTATTGGTTATTGAACGGAAACATGTCTCGGTCATGTCTACATAGTTCTCAAACCCGTAGGGTCCGCACGCTTAAAGTTACGATGAAAGTTTTATTATGAGTTTATGAGTTTTGATGTACTGAAGGTTGTTCGGAGTCCCAGATGTGATTACAGACATGACGAGGAGTCTCAAAATGGTCGAGACATAAAGATCGATATATTGGACAACTATATTTGGACACTGGAAAGGTTCCGGGTGAGATTTGGACAATATCGGAGCTCCGGGAGGTTATAGGAACCCCCTGGGAGGTATATGGGCCTTATTGGGCCTTAGTGGAAAGGAGGGGAAAGGAGCAAGGGAGGGGGTGCCACCCCCAAGCCCAATCCGAATTGGGAAGGGGGCCGGCCCCCCCTTTCCTTCCTCTCTCCTTCCTCTTCCTTCCCTCTCCCTCTCCTAATAGGAAAAGGGGGAGTCCTACTCCCGGTGGGACTTGGACTCCCCCCAGGGTGCGCCACCCCCCTTGGCCGGCCCCCTCCTCCACTCCTTTATATACAGGGGAGGGGGCACCCCATAGACACAACAATTGACCTCTTGATCTCTTAGCCGTGTGCGGTGCCCCCCTCCACCATAGTCCTCCTCGATAATACTGTAGCGGTGCTTAGGTGAAGCCCTGCGACGGTAGAACATCAAGATCGTCACCACGCCGTCGTGCTGACGGAACTCTCCCTCGACACTCGGCTGGCTCGGAGTTCGAGGGATGCCATCGAACTGAACATGTGCTAGAACTCGGAGGTGCCGTAGTTTCGGTGCTTGATCGGTCGGGCCGTGTAGACGTACGACTACATCAACCGCGTTGTTCTAACGCTTCCGCTTTCGGTCTACGAGGGTACGTGGACACACTCCCCCTCTCGTTGCTATGCATCACCATGATCTTGCGTGTGCGTAGGAATTTTTTTGAAATTACTACATTCCCCAACAGTGGCATCCGAGCCAGGTTTTATGCGTAGATGTTATATGCACGAGTAGAACACAAGTGAGTTGTGGGCGATACAAGTCATACTGCTTACCAGCATGTCATACTTTGGTTCGGCGGTATTGTTGGATGAAGCGGCCCGGACCGACATTACGCGTACGCTTACGCGAGACTGGTTCTACTGACGTGCTTTGCATACAGGTGGCTGGCGGCTGTCAGTTTCTCCAACTTTAGTTGAACCGAGTGTGGCTACGACCATTCCTTGCGAAGGTTAAACAACAAAAACTTGACGAAATATCATTGTGGTTTTGATGCGTAGGTAAGAACGGTTCTTGCTAAGCCCGTAGCAGCCACGTAAAACTTGCAACAACAAAGTAGAGGACGTCTAACTTGTTTTTGCAGGGCATGTTGTGATGTGATATGGTCAAGACATGATGCTAAATTTTATTGTATGAGATGATCATGTTTTGTAACAAAGTTATCGGCAACTGGCAGGAGCCATATGGTTGTCGCTTTATTGTATGTAATGCAATCGCCCTGTAATGCTTTACTTTATCACTAAGTGGTAGCGATAGTCGTAGAAGCATAAGATTGGCGAGACAACAACGATGCTACGATGGAGATCAAGGTATCGCGCCGGTGACGATGGTGATCATGACGGTGCTTCGAAGATGGAGATAACAAGCACAAGATGGTGATGGCCATATCATATCACTTATATTGATTGCATGTGATGTTTATCTTTTATGCATCTTATCTTGCTTTGATTGATGGTAGCATTATAAGATGATCCCTCACTAAATTATCATAGTAAAAGTGTTCTCCCTGAGTATGCACCGTTGCGAAAGTTCTTCGTGCTGAGACACCACGTGATGATCGGGTGTGATAGGCTCTACGTTCAAATACAACGGGTGCAAACAGTTGCACACGCGGAATACTCAGGTTAAACTTGATGAGCCTAGCATATAACAGATATGGCCTCGGAACACGGAGACCGAAAGGTCGAGCGTGAATCATATAGTAAATATGATCAACATATTGATGTTCACCGTTGAAACTACTCCATCTCACGTGATGATCGGACATGATGTAGTTGATATGGATCACGTAATCACTTAGAGGATTAGAGGGATATCTATCTAAGTGGGAGTTCTTAAGTAATATGATTAATTGAACTTAAATTTATCATGACTTAGTCCTGGTAGTATTTTGCAAATTATGTTGTAGATCAATAGCTCGCGTTGTTGCTTTCATATGTTTATTTTGATATGTTCCTAGAGAAAACTGTGTTGAAAGATGTTTGTACCAATGATGTGGATTGGATCCGTGATCTAAGGTTTATCCTCATTGCTGCACAGAAGAATTATGTCCTTGATGCACTGCTAGGTAACAAACCTATTGCAGGAGCAGATGCAGACATTATGAACGTTTGGCTAGCTCAAAATGATGACTACTTGATAGTTTAGTGCACCATGCTTAAACGGCTTAGAATCGGGACTTCAAAGACGTTTTGAAAGACATGGACCATATGAGATGTTCCAGGAGTTGAATTTAATATTTCCAGCAAATACCCAAGTTGAGAGATATGAAGTCTCCAACAAGTTCTATAGCTAAAAGATGGAGGAGAATCTCTCAACTAGTGAGCATGTGCTCAGATTGTCTGGGTACTTCAATCGCTTTAATCAAGTGGGAGTTAATCTTCCAGATAAGATAATGATTGATAGAATTCTCTAGTCACCATCACTAAGTTACTAGAACTTCATGATGAACTATAGTATGCAAGGGATGACGAAAACGATTCTCGAGCTCTTCGTGATGTTGAAATCGACGAAGGTAGAAATCAAGAAAGAGCATCAAGTGTTGATGATTGACAAGACCACTAGTTTCAAGAAAAGGGCAAAGGGAAAGAAAGGGAAACTTCAAGTAGAATGGCAAACAAGTTGTCACTCCCGTGAAGAAGACCAAAGCTGGACCAAAGCCTGAAACTGAGTGCTTACACTGCAAAGGAAATGGTCACTGGAAGCGGAAATGCCCTGAATATTTGGTGGATAAGAAGGATGGCAAAGTGAACAATGGTATATTTGATATACAGGTTATTGATGTGTGCCTTACTAGTGTTTATAGTAGCCCCTGAGTATTTGATACTTGTTCGGTTTCTAAGGTTAGTAACTCGAAAGAGGAGTTACAGAATAAAGAGGGACTAGTTGAAGGGTAAGTGACGATGAGTGTTGGAAGTAGTTCCAAGATTGATATGATCATCATCGCACACTCCCTATACTTTCAGGATTAGTGTTAAACCTAAATAAATGTTATTTCGCGTTTGCATTGAGCATGAATATGATTTGATCATGTTTATTGCAATACGGTTATTCATTTAAAATCAGAGAATAATTGTTGTTCTGTTTACATGAATAAAACCTTCAAATGGTCATACACCCAATGAAAATAGTTTGTTGGATCTCGATCGTAGTGATACACATATTCATAATATTGATGCCAAAAGATGCAAATTTAATAATGATAGTGCAACTTATTTGTGACACTGTCGTTTGGGTCATATCGGTGTAAAGCGCATGAAGAAACTCCATAAAGATGGATTATCGGAATCACTTGGTTATGAATCATTTGATGGTTGTGAACCATGCCTTTTGGGCAAGATGACTAAAACTCCGTTCTCTGGAACAATGGAACGAGCTACTGACTTGTTGGAAATAATACATACCGATGTATGCGATCCAATGAGTGTTGATGCTCGTGGAAAGTATCGTTATTTTCTGACCTTCACAGATGATTTGAGAAGATATGTGTATATCTACTTGATGAAACATAAGTCTGAAATAGTTGAAAAGTTCAAAGAATTTCAGAGTGAAGTGGAAAAATCATCGTAACAAGAAAATAAAGTTTCTATGATCTGATAGTGGAGACGAATATTTGAGTTACGAGTTTGGTCTTCATTTGAAACAATGTGAAATAGTTTCGCAACTCACGCCACCTGGAACACCACAATGTAATGGTGTGTCCGAACGTCGTAATTGTACTTTACTAGATATGGTGCGATCTATGATGTCTCTTATTGGTTTACCACTATCGTTTTGGGGTTATGCATTAGAGACAACTGCATTCACGTTTAATAGGGCGCCATCTAAATCCGTTGAGACGACGTCGTATGAACTATGGTTTAGAAGTAAATCCAAGCTGTCGTTTCTTACGGTTTGGAGTTGCGATGCTTATATGAAAAAGGTTTTCAACCTGATAAGCTCGAACCCAAATCGGAGAAGTGCGTCTTCATAGAATACCCAAAGGAAACTGTTGGGTACACCTTCTATCACAGATCCAAAGGCAAAACATTCATTGCTACGAATGGATCCTTTCTAGAGAAGGAGTTTCTCTTGAAAGAAGTGAGTGGGAGGAAAGTAGAGCTTGATAAGGTAATTTGTACCTTCTCCCGAATTGGAAAGTAGTTCATCACAGAAATCAGTTCCAGTGATTCGTACACCAATTAGTGAGGAAGCTAATGATGATGATCATGAAACTTCAGATCAAGTTACTACAAAACATCGTAGGTCTTCCAAAGTACAGTCCACACCAGTGTGGTATGGTAATCCTATTCTGGAAGTCATGTTACTAGACCATGATGAACCTACGAACTATGAGGAAGTGATGATGAGCCCAAATTCCGCGAAATGTCTTGAGGCCGTAAAATCTGAGATATGATCCATGTATGAGAACAAAGTATGGACTTTGATTGACTTGCTCGATGATCAGCAAGCCATGTTAAATAAATGGATCTTCAAGAGGAATACGGATCCTGATAGTAGTGTTACTATCTACTAAGCTCGACTTGTTGCGAAAGGCTTTCGACAAGTTCAAGGGGTTGACTACAATGAGACCTTCTCACCCGTAGCGATGCTTAAGTCTGTCCGAATCATGTTATCAATTGCCGCATTTTATGATAATGAAATATGGCAGATGGATGTCAAAACTGCATTCCTGAATGGATTTCTGGAAGAAGAATTGTATATGATGCAACCAGAAGGTTTTGTCGATCCAAAGGGAGCTAACAAAGTGTGCAAGCTCCAGCGATCCATTTATGGACTGGTGCAAGCCTCTCGGAGTTGGAATAAATGCTTTATAGTGTGATCAAAGCATTTGGTTTTATACAAACTTTTGGAGAAGCATGTATTTACGAGAAAGTGAGTGGGAGCTCTGTAGCATTTCTAATACTATATGTGGATGACATATTGCTGATCGGAAATGATATAGAAATTCTGGATAGCATAAAAGGGACACTTGAATAAGAGTTTTTCAAAAGAAAGACCGGTGAAGCTGCTTACATATTGAGCATCAAGATCTATTGAGATAGATCAAGATGCTTGATAAGATTTTCAATGAGTACATACCTTGACAAGATTTTGAAGTAGTTCAAAATGGAACAGTCAAAGAAAGAGTTCTTGCCTGTGTTGCAAAGGTGTGAAATTGAGTAAGACTCAAAACCCAACCATGGCAGAAAATAGAAAGAGAATGAAAAGTCATTCCCTATGCCTCAGTCATAGGTTCTATAAAGTATGTTATGCTGTGTACCAGACCTATTGTATACCTTGCTCTGAATTTGGCAAGGGAGTACAATTTTTGATCTAGAAGTAGATCACTGGACAGCGGTCAAGAAAATCCTTAGTGAGGACTAAGGAAATATTTCTCGATTATGGAGGTGATAAAAGAGCCTGGCATAAAGAGTTACATCGGTGCAAGCTTTTACACCAATTCAGATGACTCTAAGTCTCAATCTGGATACATATTGATAGTGAGAGCAATTAGCTAGAGTAGCTCCGTGCAGAGCATTGTAGACATAGAATATTTCCAAAATACATCCGGCTCTGAATGTGACAGACCCGTTGACTAAACTTCTCTCACGAGCAAAACATGATCACACCTTAGTACTCTTTGGGTGTTAGTCAAATAGCAATGTGAACTAGATTATTGACTCTAGTAAACCCTTTGGGTGTTGGTCACATGATGATGTGAACTATGGGTGTTAATCATATACAGATATGAATATTGGTGTTAAATCACATGGCAATGTGAACTAGATTATTGACTCTAGTGCAAGTGGGAGACTGAAAGAAATATGCCATAGAGGCAATAAGAAAGTTATTATTTATTTCCTTATTTCATGATAAATGTTTATTATTCATGCTACAATTGTATTAACCGGAAATATAATACATGTGTGAATACATAGACAAACAAAGTGTCACTAGTATGCCTCTACTTGACTAGCTTGTTGATCAAAGATGGTTATGTTTCCTAACCATAGACATGTGTTGTCATTTAATTAACGGGATCACATCATTAGGAGAATGATGTGATTGACATGACCAATTCTGTTAGCTTAGCACTCGATCGTTTTGTACATTGCTATTGCTTTCTTCATGACTTATACATGTTCCTATGACTATGAGATTATGCAACTCCCGTTTACCAGAGGAAAACTTTGTGTGCTACCAAACATCACAACGTAACTGGGTGATTATAAAGGAGCTCTACAGGTGTCTCCAAAGGTACATGTTGGGTTGGCGTATTTCGAGATTAGGATTTGTCACTCCGATTGTCGGAGAGGTATCTCTGGGCCCTCTCGGTAATGCACATCACTTAAGCCTTGCAAGCATTGCAACTAATGAGTTAGTTGTGAGATGATGTATTATGGAACGAGTAAAGAGACTTGCCGGTAACGAGATTGAACTAGGTATTGAGATACCGACGATCGAATCTCAGGCAAGTAACATACCGATGACAAAGGGAACAACGTATGTTGTTATGCGGTCTGACCGATAAAGATCTTCATAGAATATGTGGGAGCCAATATGAGCATCCAGGTTCCTCTATTGGTTATTGACCGGAGACGTGTCTCGGTCATGTCTACATTATTCTCGAACCCGTAGGGTCCGCACGCTTAAGGTTTTGATGACAGTTGTAATATGAGTTTATGAGTTTTGATGTACCGAAGGAGTTGGGAGTCCTGGATGAGATCGGGGACATGACGAGGAGTCTCGAAATGGTCGAGACGTAATGATCGATATATTGGACGACTATATTCGGAGTTTGGAAAGGTTCCGAGCGATTCGGGTATTTTTCGGAGTACCGGAGAGTTACGGGAATTCGCCGGGGAGTATATGGGCCTTATTGGGCCATACGGGAATAGAGGAGAGAGGCCAAAAGGAAGGAGGCCTGCGCGCCCCCTCTGGTCTGAATTGGACAAGGGGCGCAGCCCCCTTTTCCTTCTTCCTTTCCCCCTCTTTCCCCTTCTCCTACTCCAACAAGGAAGGAGGGATTCCTACTCCCGGTGGGAGTAGGACTCCCCTTGGCGCGCTCCCTCCTAGGCCGGCCGCCCCCTCCCCCTTGCTCCTTTATATACGGGGGCAGGGGGGATCCTCTAGACACAACAACAATTGATCCCTTGGATCTCTTAGCCGTGTGCGGTGCCCCCCTCCACCATAGTCCACCTCGATAATACTGTAGCGGTGCTTAGGCGAAGCCCTGCGACGGTAGAACATCAAGATCGTCACCATGCCGTCGTGCTGACGAAACTCTTCCCCGACACTTTGCTGGATCGGAGTCCGAGGATCGTCATCGAGCTGAAGTGAGCTAGAACTCGGAGGTGCTGTAGTTTTGGTGCTTGATTGGTCGGGCCGTGAAGACGTACGACTACATCAACCGCGTTGTTATAACGCTTCCGCTATCGGTCTACAAGGGTACGTGGACAACACTCTCCCCTCTCGTTGCTGTGCATCAGCATGATCTTGCGTGTGCGTAGGATTTTTTTTGAAATTACTATGTTCCCCAACAGATGGTAGTGTTACTATCTACAAAGCTCGACTTGTCGTAAAAAGTTTTTCGACAAGTTTAAGGTGTTGAATACGATGAGATTTTCTCACTCATATCGATGCTTAAGTCTGTCCGAATCATGTTAGCAATTGCCAGATTTTATGAAATCTGGCAAATGGATGTCAAAACTGCATTCCTCAATGGATTTATTAAAGAAGAGTTGTATATGATGCAACCAGAAGGTTTTGTCAATCCTAAAGGTGCTAACAAAGTGTGTAAGCTCCAACAATCCGTCAATGGACAGGTGCAAGCATCTCAGAGTTGGAATATATGCTTTGATGAGTTGATCAAAGCATATGGTTTTATGCAAACTTTTGGAAAGGCTTGTATTTACAAGAAAGTGAGTGGGAGCACAACAGTCTTTCTGATAAGTATATATGAATGACATATTGTTAATCAGAAATGATGTAGAATTTTCTGGAAAGCATAAAGGAGTGTTTGAAAGGAGTTTTTTAAAGAAAGACCTCAGTAAAGCTACTTACGTATTGAGCATCAAGATCTATTGAGATAGATCAAGACGCTTGATCAGATTTTCAATTAGTTCATACCTTGACAAGATTTTGAAGTAGTTCAAAATAGAAATAGTCAAAGAAAGAGTTCTTGCATGTGATGCAAAGGTGTGAAGTTGAGTAAGACTCAAAACCCGACCATGGCCGAAAATAGAAAGAGAATGAAAAGTCATTCCCTATGCCTCAGTAATAGGTTCTATAAAGTATGCTATGCTGTGTACCAGACCTATTGTATACATTGCTCTGAGTGTGGCAAAGGAATGCAATTTTTATCTAAGAGTAGATCACTGGACAGCGGTCAAGAATATCCTTAGTGAGGACTAAGGAGATGTTTCTTGATTATGGAGGTGATAAAAGAGTTCGTCGTAAAGAGTTACATCGATGCAAGCTTTTACACCGATCCAGATGACTCTAAGTCTCAATATGGATACATATTGAAAGTGGGAGCAATTAGCTAGAGTAGCTCCATGCAGAGCATTGTAGACATAGAATATTTGCAAAATACATACGGCTCTGAATGTGACAGACCCGTTGAATAAACTTCTCTCACGAGCAAAACATGATCATACCTTAGTACTCTTTGGGTGTTAATCACATAGCGATGTGAACTAGATTATTGACTCTAGTAAACCCTTCGGGTGTTGGTCACATGACAATGTGAACTATGGGTGTTAATCACATACAGATGTGAATATTGGTGTTGAATCACATGATGATGTGAACTAGATTATTGACTCTAGTGCAAGTGGGAGAATGAAGGAAATATGCCCTAGAGATAATAATAAAGTTATTATTTTTTTCCTTATTTCATGATAAATGTTTATTATTCATGCTAGAATTGTATTAACCAGAAACATGATACATGTGTGAATACATAGACAAACTGAGTGTCACTAGTATGTCTCTACTTGACTAGCTCATTAATCAAAGATATGGTTATGTTTCCTAGCCATGGATAAAGAGTTGTCATTTGATTAACGGGATCACATCATTAGGAGAATGATGTGATTGACTTGACCCATTCCGTTAGCTTAGCACTTGATTGTTTAGTATGTTGCTATCGCTTTCTTCATGACTTATACATGTTCCTACGACTATGTGATTATGCAACTCCCATTTACCGGAGGAACATTTTGTGTGCTACCAAACGTCACAACGTAACTGGGTGATTATAAAGGTGCTCTACAGGTGTCTCCAAAGGTACTTGTTGGGTTGGCGTATTTCGAGATTAGGACTTGTCACTCCGATTGTCGGAGAGGTATCTCTGGGCCTACTCAGTAATGCACAACACTATAAGCCTTGCAAGCATTGCAGCTAATGAGTTAGTTGCGGGATGATGCATTATGTAACGAGTAAAGAGACTTGCTGGTAACGAGATTGAACTAGGTATTGAGATACCAACGATCAAATCTCGAGCAAGTAACATACCGATGACAAAGGGAACAACGTATGTTGTTGTGCGGTTTGACCGATAAAGATCTTCATAGAATATGTAGGAGCCAATATGAGCATCCAGGTTCCGCTATTGGTTATTGACCGGAAACATGTCTCGGTCATGTCTACATAGTTCTCGAACCCGTAGGGTCCGCACGCTTAAAGTTACGATGACAATTTTATTATGAGTTTATGAGTTTTGGTGTATCGAAGGTTGTTAGGAGTCCCGGATGTGATTACGGACATGACGAGGAGTCTTGAAATGGTCGATACATAAAGATCGATATATTGGATGACTATATTTGGACACCGGAAAGGTTCCGGGTGATATTGGGACAATACCGGAGCTTCGGGAGGTTATCGGAACCCCCCGGGAGGTATATGGGCCTTATTGGGCCTTAGTGGAAAGGAGGGGAAAGGAGCAAGGGAGGGGGCGCCCCCCTAAGCCCAATCTGAATTGGGAAGGGGGCCGGGCCCTCTTTCCTTCCTACCTCCTTCCTCTTCCTTCCATCTCCCTCTCCTAATAGGAAAAGGGGGAGTCCTACTCCTGGTGGGAGTTGGACTCCCCCCCTAGGGCGTGCCACCCCCTTGGCCGGCCCCCTCCTCCACTCCTTTATATACGGGGGAGGGGGGCACCCCATAGACACAACAATTGATCTCTTGTTCTCTTATCCATGTGCGGTGCCCCCTCCACCATAGTCCTCCTCGATTACATTGTAGCGGTGCTTAGGCGAAGCCCTGGGATGGTAGAACATCAAGATCGTCACCACGCCGTCGTGCTGATGGAACTCTCCCTCGACACTCGGCTGGATCGGAGTTTGAGGGACATCATCGAACTGAACGTGTGCTAGAACTCGGAGGTGCCATAGTTTTGGTGCTTGATGAGTCGGGCCGTGAAGACGTACGACTACATCAACCGTGTTGTTCTAACGCTTCTGCTTTCGGTCTACGAGGGTACGTGGACACACTCTCCCCTCTCGTTGCTATGCATCACCATGATCTTGCGTGTGCGTAGGAATTTTTTTGAAATTACTACGTTACCCAACAAGATTGTTCTTTGGTATGTGACTCCTCCAATGGTCCAATTAGTTTTTGTTCTAGTGCTTTATTTATTGCAAATTTTTTCTGCCTATGTGACCCTTTTCTTGAGCTTGCTTGTCAAATTTATGAGGTCCCAAGTAATTCTAATGCATGATATAGGCTCTAGGCACTTGAGGGAGTAGTTGCTATCAGTTTTGTTGAGTTTGATTCACTTTTATTTTGAGTTACTAAAAATTTCAGAAATTTTCAGAAAAAGATGAAGAGATTGTTCTTGAGGGGCTCTTCTAGCCAAGGCTCTAAGGATAAACAAACCAAGGAGAATGAAACGGCCAAGTATAATCTTCCTCGTGTGGCGGAAGTACGGCCGTGTGAATGGCCTTGTGATGAATTCTTGAGAGCAGCCGGGATTTATGATGACTTTTATTCTTTGGCTGATAATGCGGGCCTCACCGACTTCCTCCACGACTAGGCTGAACAGTATCTCTTACTCACCAATACTTTCATGCAAAACTTCTACTATTATCCTAAGAAATCACCTCCTTCAGTAGCTTTTCATTTATATGATGTGGCTAGGGAGATGTCATTACGTGATTATTGCGTGGTTTGCAAAATACCCTTCGAGGGTAGCTTAGAGGAACCGCATCGTAAAGATGTGCATGACTTTATTGATACTATTACCGTAGGGGAATCGAGGAAGGTTTCTGATGCAAGAATTACAAGCATACATTTTCCTGTTTTATGCTACTTTGCAATATTTGCTAGTCAATGCTTAATTGGTTGCGGAAACTGTGGAAACCTTAGTGTTCCTGATATTATTATTTTGTTCCATGCTTTATTCCGTGATAACTCTGTTAGTATGGGTGCTATTATTGCTAAACGATTAAGCCTGAACCATACAAAAGGCCCCATCTTTGGAGGTATCTATGTTGCACGTCTTGTTAAACATTTCAGGATACCTATTAGGCATTTTGAGAAAGAGGAAAAGCTACTACCCCCTACTTTTCTAGATTATAAGAGCATGGTAGCACATGAGTTTATTGTTAACAATGATGATAAGATGCTTCTGTAAAATTTGAGGTTTCATAAGAAACACAATGAGATTATTATCCTGCATGTGCCCTCTTTGTTTGATTTAACTGCAGGCCATTACCTCGTCTTGCCGGAGGCCGTCTATGCGCTCCGTGGCCAGACATCGGCTCCAGAGCCTGAGCCAGAACCACCACTTGACCCTTATCGACCATCATCTTATCTGTGGGATCTGGAGGAGATCGCCAGTCAGTGGCAGTACAATGACACTCCTCAGTACCCCGGGGAGAGTAGCCACGATCCATGGGCATAGACCAACTTAGGCCAAAAGCCTAAGCTTGGGGGAGTACGTATTTTTCACCGACATTACATTCATGTTCACACACTCATTCTAGTTGTCGGTGCTCATACTTTTTCATTGTACTATCCATGCTAGTTTATTTTTCTTTTTCTAGCTTTCTTCTTGTGTGTTTGATAAACCTTAAGAAAAACCAAAAAAATAGTTAGCTTACTTTCCATGCTTGTAGTAGTAACTAAAAGAAAACTCAAAAAAATTTCGCGTTCTTCTTTTGCTTGTTGGGAGCTTTCCCGTGTAAATAGTTTTATTTCTTTTCCTTCCTTTGGGGGTCGAGAGGAGAAGACCATAATGAAAATGTTTAGTGGCTCTCATATGCATGATTGTTGATTTAACCAAGAGACTATATTACCTTGTCTTCTCCCTTGAATTGAATGCTTGCAGATTCCAGCTTAGTCCAATGCACGTGCACTATTATTATTATCCACACCGTTCGGTCGTGCAAGTGAAAGGCAATAATGACGATATATGATGGACTGATTGAGCTGAGAGAAGCTGGTATGAACTCGACCTCTCTTGTTTTTGTAAATATGAGTAGTTCATCGTTCTTGATTCAGCCTATTACGAATAAACATGTTTGCAATGACAATTAGAGATTATAGTTGCTTATACCATGCTTAATTAGCCAGGAGCTTATAATGGTTTACCTTGCATGCCAACATGCTATTAAAATGGTTGTGATGTGGTATGATAGGGTGATATCCTCCTTTAAATGATTCTAGTGACTTGACTTGGCACATGTTCACGCATGTAGTTGAAACAAAATCAACATAGCCTTCACGATATTTATGTTCATGGTGGATTATATCCTACTCATGCTTGCACTCAGTGTTGATTAATTTTAATGCATGTTCATGACTGTTGTCGCTCTCTCAATTGGTTGCTTCCAGTCTTTTGCTAGCCTTCACCTGTATTAAGTGGGAATACTGCTTGTGCATCCAAACTCCATAAACCCCAAAGTTATTCCATATCAGTCCATCATACCTTCCTATATGTGATATCCACCTGCCGTTCCAAGTAAATTTGTATGTGCCAAACTCCAAACCTTCAAATGAAATTATGTTTTGTATGCTCGAGAAGCTCATGTATCAACTGGGGTTGTCTATATCTTCCATGCTAGGTGGATTATTCTCAAGAGGAGTGAACTCTGCCCCTCATTCATGAGAAAATGGCTGGTAACCAGGATGCCCAGTCCCATGCTCAAATCAAATAAAAAATAATTAAACAAAACTCCCCCAGGATTGTTGCTAGTTAGAGGCACCTGTTGTTTCGAGCAAGCCATGGATTGATGCTTGTTGGTGGTGGGGGAGTATAAACTTTACCATTCTGTTTGGGAACCGCTTATAATGTGTGTAGCATGGAAGATATCGAGATCTCATAGTTGTTATGTTGACAGTGAAAGTATACCGCTCAAAATGTTATTCGTCTCTATTTCAAAATCGAGCTCTGGCACCTCTACAAATCCCTGCTTCCCTTTGCGAAGGGCCTATTGTCGGTGTCAAAACCGGCGGATCTCGGGTAGGGGGTCCCGGACTGTGCATCTAAGGCTGATGGTAACATGAGGCAGGGGACACGATGTTTTACCCAGGTTCGGGCCCTCTCGATCGAGGTAATACCCTACTTCCTGCTTGATTGATCTTGATGATATGAGTATTACAAGAGTTGATATACCATGAGATCGTAGAGGCTAAACTCTAGAAGCTAGCCTATGGTATGATTGTTGTCGTCCTACGGACTAAACCCTCTGGTTTATATAGACACCGAGGGGGCAGGGGTTACGCAGAGTCAGTTACAGAGAAGGAGATCTAACACCCGAATCGCCAAGCTTGCCTTCCACGCAAAGGAGAGTCCCATCCGGACACGGGGCGAAGTCTTCAATCTTGTATCTTCATAGTCCAACAGTCCGGCCAAAGTATATAGTCCGGCTGTCCGGATACCCCCTTATCCTGGACTCCCTCAGTAGCCCCTGAACCATGCTTCAATGACGATGAGTCCGACGCGCAGATTGTCTTCGACATTGCAAGGCGGGTTGCATCTCCGAATACTCCAAGGTAAATTTCGAACACTTAAGTCGTGTCCGGCTCTGCAAGACAAATTTCACATACCACCGTAGAGAGAACAATAATCCACAAATCTGATCTGCTGACAACTCTTCGTAGCGTGACATCACGCCACAGCCCGGCCATTATTCGAACCGTTTTCTACAACCAGCTACCGCACACATTGCGAGGCGGTTTCCTTGGCACGTCTTGTCAAAGCAGAGATCGTGTCCCCATTATCGCGGGATCCTCATCAATATGGGTATGGTTAACCCCACCAGGCCTGTTGGCATGACTCCGTGTTTTTAGACAAGTCCCAAACGGTTACGCTGGGGACGCTTGATATCCTCCCCCTTTATAGAGGGGTCAAGGCCTATCCCTTTCTTACCACGCTTGCGCCTTTCTGCCTCTCGAGTTCCAACACCCGAAGCCCAAGCTTAGGCACTTCGGATCTTCAATCATGTCCGGATCCAACCTTC
The DNA here is from genome assembly GCF_018294505.1 of Triticum aestivum. Lineage (NCBI taxonomy): Eukaryota > Viridiplantae > Streptophyta > Magnoliopsida > Poales > Poaceae > Triticum > Triticum aestivum. The sequence goes on from NC_057804.1 coordinate 651,829,640, forward strand.
AAGGTCGGTGGATGGCACAGAGGAGGACACTGTGAAGCTCAAGGAGGCCAGATATTTGACCGCCGATGTTAAGCACAGGCTTCCCGCCCCTGGGCAGGTCATCCCCACTCCCAAACCCAATGAGAGTGTCGTATTTGTTTCTCACTTCCTCCGAAGCTTGGGCCTTACTCTTGATCCCTTCGTGAGAGGGCTCATGTTCTATTACAGGCTAGATTTTCACAATCTAGCTCCGGATTCCATCCTCCACATCTCGTTGTTTATCGTCGTGTGTGAAGCCTTCCTTCACATCACCCACACTTCGGCCTATGGCTCAAGACCTTCAATGTGAAGCCGAAGGTGATTGAGGGGCGACACGTGGAGTGCGGAGGCGCCGCAATAAGCAGAAACGCCGATGTTCCATGGCCAGAAGGTTCCTTCCCGGAGGTGTCTGATCTGTGGCAACGGAGGTGGTTTTACGTCATAGCTCCCCGAGGCACAACGTGGGTGGCTGCCCCTGCCTTCCGTCTGGGCCCTCCGCCTCAACTGGCATCGTGGGCCAATGTGGGACTAGACTGGGGGCCTGCTAATGATGTACCGATATTGCATAGCCATATTCAGAAGCTTCTTGAGAGGGATATTGATCTTGTCAAAATCATTCAGGTAATGCTAGTTCGGCAGATCCTGCCGTGCAAATGTCGGCCTCTCTCGGTGTGGGAGTTCAATCCGGAAGGTCCGCGGACCATTCAGCACTTCTTTGGCATGACGCTCGAAGGGATGTATAAGTTATTCCTCGGACCACAAGTAAGGTGTCCGAACACCATCGAGGATGCGGGCATGAGCTGCAACTGCCCAGATACCCAAGTAAGTAACCCTGTAACCGAACACTTCGCTTATGTTTAATACAACATTATTCTGAAAACTTGTCCACGGCCAGAATTGGCTCAGCAAGGCGCAGAGGATCAGGTGTCCGGCCCCACTTCCCGAAGGCTCGCCTAGTCCTGCAATAGCCAGGATGCTTAGACGCGCATTAAGCCAAGTGCCCTCGGGGAAAGGGGAAGAGAAGAATAGAGAAGCCAAACTCCACACATTGCGCATCCAAACCAGGGGAATTACTATTTCCATGAAGGAGGATAATCAGGGAGGTTTTCCAAGGTTTCCTCCCCCCGCAGGAAGAAAAGGGCTGCCTCCAAAGACTTGGAGACGGAGGTTCCTAAGCAAGGGAAGAGAACTTCACCAGGGGGCCCAACCGTGCCCGCAAACGGGCCAGCCCTCCATCGAGCTGTAAGTTAATAAACAAGAAGTTATTGCTTTTTCCTCTGAGAACAATAACCATGATCTATTTTTTTGCAGTCCGGCTAGTAGCTCGTCTCAATAGGGTTCGTCTTTGGGGGATCTTCTTCCGGAGATGATGGAGAGTGAAACCCCACCTGCCTCTCCGCCCCATGGGGCAGGCGACCCGGAGGTGTCGTCACAGAGGAGTCCAGATCCGCTGAGGCCGGAAGTTAACACTTCGGCCGCCCCGAGCCCGGCGCGTTCGGCTCCCATGGAGGGCAATGAGAAGGGTCCGGGACAGTTCGGTGCCCAGCCGAACATACTAACGGGCCTCCTGGAGCAAGCTTCTCTCTCGGAGGAGCACCATACGCTAATGGGTACGGTGTTGGAGAAGATTTCGTCCGCCACGAGCGGGTTAAATAAAGCTTTTGGAAGCTTGCTCAAAGGCTTTGAGGTACACGATGAAATACGCAATTTTTGGTTGTACCGCACGCGCTAGGTGTGCTCCATATAGATAGTAGCCCCTGAGACTCTGGTTGCCAGCCCTATGCGGCAAACGGAGGATCACACTCTCAGGTAATGATCATACTGCATTCATGCACAGGTTGCTAAGGGTCCGATGGTAGACCGTACCTCTGAATTCACTGAACTGAGGCGACAGATTGATGTGGTGGATGCCGACATCACGCTTGTAAACAAGCGGCTTGACGAGTAACATAGTATGCGCTCGTTTTTTCCTCATTTCTTTAGGAAATATTAAGTGGATTGTAATATTGATATGGTATGATGGGGCTGCAGGCGGAGCTGCTACTATTGAGGCCCTGAGGGCAGAACTTGCCCTAGCCAAGAAACAAGCCTGGGCTAGCGATGCGGCCGCCCTAAAGGCAGCCGAAGACTTGAGAGCCGAACAGGCTGCTCATCACCGAAGCGAAGAAAAGATAGCCGAGATGGCTGTGGAGCTGAGGGACGCCGCCGGCCGGTATGAGCTCCTTGAAAAGGAGAATCAGGCGAAAGCGGCTGACCCGAAGAGGGCCCTTGATGCGGCCAAGGAGACACACTCTGAAATTAGAGACGCGCGGGAGGAACTTCGACAAGCCAGAGAAATCGCGGCTGGAAGCCCCTATTTGTTGCGGATGAAGTTCTTAGATCCAAAGTATGCTCCTTTGGATCGGCTTTGGAGCACTGCAGATGAGTATGCGGACTTGGCGAAAAGTACGGCTGATGCGACCAAGTTATTCAAGGATCATAAAGATAATGAAATAGAAAGGTTATTCTGGTCACAATTTAGCGCTCCAACGCGCTCATTGCCATTGAGTGAGAGGACGGCCGCTATAGCCGAGCTCCATAGGTTGTCCGGTCTTGCAATGAGGTATGTAATAGACCGTCTATGGCCGAATGGACCGAGGCCGGACAGTTACTTTGGTTTAGTGCAACAATTATTTGGCGCCGGATCGCGAATCGATGCCGTGAAAAGGTCGGCATGCATAGAGGGTGCGCGGATGGCTCTTGCCCGTGTTAAGACATATTGGGCAGATATTGGGGCCACCAGCATTGCAACCCAGAGTCCGGCAGGAAGCCAGGACCCAGCCGAGCACTATTTTGAGCAGGTCATAGAAGGTGCCCATATAATGGAGGCTCAGTGCTCGAAGAATGTCATGTTCGAGTGACAAGTCGATTAATTGTAAACAATTATGTGTTAAATATAGAGGCTGTGTTTATACTTTTGCCTGAAAGTGTTATAATGCTTCCTGCACGGACGTTTATGTATTCATATAACTTGAAAGTTAGCAGTTGTTGGCTTTAGCCCCCACGCATATAATGCGGGGGTGTTCGAAAAAATATGCGTAATCACACTTGATCCAACGTCTTGCACTACAAAAAAAAGACACATCCGTGACATTTTGGGCCGAACGAAAAAATTTCTGTCATACATATGACACTTCTATGACGATAATTGTGACAAAACCCGGTATCATCATAGATGTGGTGGGCTCCTACTTCTATGACAAAAAATCATGATAGAAAATGGGCTTTTCGTCCTGGGTGGGCCGGAGGCGCAGCTTCATGACATTCTTTGGGCCGTCCATGATGGAAAAAACCGTGGTAGAATCGAGGGCGAGGAAAATTTCGGGGAGTTCCCGGTTATGGTGGGAGGTCGGGGGCCGAGCGATGCGTGTTTCTCTCATACACGTACGCGTGTGTGTGTGAGGCATTGGATCTAACTGAACCCGAGCGAGGCGTTGGGCTCTAACTGAACCCGAGCGATTGCACTACAGGCTACGCGTTACTGAACCCGAGCGATCGATCGATGGCTGTTAACTGAACCCGATCGAGCGATTCCTTCGCTACTGCTGCTAACTGAAGCCGATCGATTGGATGTATAGTGAGCGTTGGGGGGAGGGGTGGATGAACAGTGAGCGGTGGCGTTGCCTCTGGATGAACAGGACCCCGTGGTGTGGAAGGCTGGATGAACAGTAGACGATGGAGGGGTGGATGAACAGGACCCCGTGGTGTGGAGGGCTGGATGGACAATACACGATGGAGGGGTGCCCGTGGAGGGGTGGATGAACAGGACCCTGTGGTGTGAGGGCTGGATGAACAGTAGACGGTGGAGGGGTGCCCGTGGAGGGGTGGTTGAACAGTAGCCAGTGGAGTAGCGCACGGTGGAGGCTGGATGAACAGGAGCCCGTGGAGGCTGGAGGAGGTCGACGGTAGCCCGTGGAGGCTGGAGGAGGTCGACGGTGGAGATGAACAGTATCCTGTGGAGTCCCGTTTTGCGGTACGCCACACCCCTCCCGATGAACAGGACCCCCGTTTCGACCATAGCACTCCAACACAAGTCCGTTTCGTCCGTTTTGCGGTACGCCACACCCCTCCTGATCAACAGGACCCTCGTTTCGACCGTACGAGGTCCGCTTCCTCCGTTTTGCGGTACGCCACACCCCTCCCGATCAACAGGACCCCCGTTTTGACCATAGGCGGTCCATTTCCTCCGTTTTGCGGTACGCCACACCCCTCCCGATGAATAGGATCCTGTTTCAAACGTGGCCGGTCGAACACAAGGCCGTTTCCTCCGATCTGCGGTACGCCAGGCCTCGTTTCCATCGCCTGTTCCGTCCAAGCCCTCCCGATGAACATGACCACGCATTCCGTTCTGACCCAGCCGGTTGGCTCCCACGCGTTCCGTTGCCTCCCGATGAACAAGACGCATTCCGTTGCCTCCCCATGAACACGACGCATTCCGTTGCCTCCCCATGAACACGACGACGACGTTGTTTCTCCATTCCGACCTAGCCATGTTCACGAGCCCTGGTCGTACGTATGCGTGAGTAGGCGTTCGAGACCCCGCCCGTATGTACGTACGTGGCCGTACTTTCTTTCTTGCACCCTGTCCGTTGTACGTACGTGTACATGCTACATGCGCGCCTCTACTACGACACGTGCGCGCCTCTACATCGACCAGTATATACATACATGTTTGCGAACAGAATGACAACGCTACGTATGCTTCGACCAGGTGGGTCCCGACTGTCAGGCACTTCCTTGCCTGCGAAGATGTAGCTGGTGGTTCCCAACAGTCAGGGGGTGAATCGTTTTTTTTGCCCGGGCGCACTTCCTTGCATGCGAAGATGTAGCTGGTGGGTCCCAACAGTAAGGGGGAAACATTTTTTTCGTGAAATACGGTGGCCCGTTTGGTGGATCCCCGCTGTCAGGTGGAGGAATAATTATTTTGCACGTAATAAGGAGGCACTTCCTTGTTGCGGCCGTGGACCCAGCTGTCAGCCTCTCCATGTACAGTCCACGTCCGATGGAAGTCGTTCCTTGACCATGTTGACCACGCCGCACCGAGAGCACCAGGACGGTGGACGACGGCGAGGCCTAGGAAGGGGACGACGTGGAGCCGGGGAAGACGCGACAGTGGATGCCCACGCGTAGAGGAGTACGAGGGTTCACTGGTTCGCTGCGGTGTGAGGCTGCCGTCGCCGCAGAATAACAGGGGGTGTGGGTGAGTAGAGGGATGGCCTGGCCAGCAGTGGGAGTAGTAGGGGGCGGTGAGGCCTCCGCAGCATCACAACCGGCAATGGGAGGCAAGAGCATGCGACACGACCGACACTGCTTTGGGCGGCTGGAGCACGAAAACCAGAGGTTGAAGAAGCACTACGGCCGTTGGATGGACATTGTACGGTCACTGGAGCTAGAATCGTTCATATTGACTAAGTTGACAAAGCCCTCCGTCCCTGTAAACTTAGTAGGCCCACAAGTCAGCCTCCCACCAAGGTGAGTCCCAGCTAGCAGGGGGAGTATTCATTTTTTGTGCGTAATAAGGAGGCATTTCCGGTGGGTCCGAGCTGACAACGGGGGGAACGTTTTTTTGCGAAATACAGAGACCCTTCCGGTGGGTCCCAGCTATCAGGTGGAGGAATCATTATTTTGCGCGTAATAAGGAGGCATTTTCCTGTGTGGGCCCCTACTATCAGCCTCTTCCGATGGCTGTTGTTTGTTGACCATGTTGACCTCGCCGCGCCGAGAGCACAAACGCAGTGGACGAGGGCGAGGCCCAGGAAGAGAACCACCCGGAGCCGGCGAAGCCACCGCAGCAGATGCCCACACTGAGGGGAGAACAAGCGCTGACTGGTCGGCTGCGGGGTGAGGCTGACGTCGCCGGAAAATAATAGGATGTGTGGGTGGTTAGAGGGATGGCCTGGCGGCAGCACAGCCAGCCACGGGAGGAGGGACCAGGCAGTCCCGCCGACGCTGGTTTGGGCGGCTGGAGCAGGAAGATCAGAGATTGAAGAAGCATGGCGGCCGTTGGATGGACATCCAACAGTCACTATTTTGTGTTGACTAAGTTGACAAAGCCTTGCATACGCATCAAAAAAATTAGGACAGTGTCATCGTCAACCTAGTAGGCCCAGAAGTCAGCCTCCAAATCTGTGGAAAATAGCATACAACCCATTAGCCATTATTTTCAATAATTTACAGCCCATTTCCTAATTCTTAAGGATATCTGAAGCCCATATTCTTTTTATTAGCATTACAGACCATATATTTTGGGCACTGCTAAAAAATTGAACAAATTTTTGCATATTTCGGTGGGGTCCGAACTCTTTTAATCACGAAATTTCAAGTCACGTTAAAAATAATTTTCAAAAAATTATATCAATATAAAATTCAAAAACTATTCTCCGCAAAAAAATGAATGAAATTTAGAATCTTAACTAGCAAGATGCCCGTTCGTTGCACTGAACATGAAGATGCATTTGTATGAGTAGTTTATCTTGTGGGAGAAAAGATGATATTTTAATGTAATTGCCAGTTGGCTTTGGTTTTTATAAGAGTAGAGAGTAGAGAAATCCTGAAAAAAATGATATTTTAATGCAATTGCCGGTTGGCTTTGGTTTAAAAATTTACAGCCCATTTCTTACAACTTATAGCCCGTTTTCTGGGGAAGCCCATTTCTTACTACTTACATCCCTCCTCGTCTTGAAAGATTTGCAGCCCAGCAGGGCTGAGAAAAGCAAGTAGGCCGTGGTTTTGGTATTCTCCAAAAAAAAGAACTGGGCTAGCCAATTTCAGAAAGAAAAAATATATCAAATGGGCTCGTCATGTGCTTAATAAAAGCGTAAGCGTGGGCTAGACGGGCCACAGCCCCCGCACAGCGCGCAGTTGAGCTCCATCTCTGAAACGGAAAAACAACTGGGCGAGCTGCTGGGTCCCTGGTGTTCTCCGCTTGTTGTGTAATTTTCTCGTTTATTGACTACATTGACAATGGCCTGGAACCTAGTTGTCAAACAATTAGGAGGGAGTATTTTTTTGGCTTGTAATAACGAGGCACCTGCTTGCGAAATGCAATGACCCTGGTGGGTCCCTACTGTCAGCCTCTCCACGTACAGTCATATCCTGATTCCTCTTGGTTGTTGACCATGTTGACAACGCCAGATGGCGGCGGGCACATCTAGCTAACCAAGGCAAAGAACGACGGAAAGGCCTCGGACGGGAACGAACAGCAGCCATGGAAGATACGGCAGTGTAGTGGCAGGTGGAGGGGAGTACGAGGGCAACAACATGCAAGTCAAGCATACAAATGGTACAAAAAGCCCAAGGATTAATTGTTCATCAAATTTTTAGACAAAACCCAGATTGAACATGACAGTAACATCTAACCCAACCACTCTTTTTTGCAGTCACAAACAAATGGATCGGTCTGATCCATAAAATCAACATCCTGTGCAAAAAAAATTATTTCAGGATGTCTACAACTTATTGTAAATAGAAGCCGAGCATGTTTAGAAGCCCATTTGTCCACCTGAAACTTCTTTTTTTGCTGTTCAACATGTTCGTCCGTGAGAAATCTCTTGCTGTAAAAATCAAGCCTCATGGACAATAGTAACCTCGCATTCAACAGGAAGAATGTGACAAAGCTTCTGTTTGCCAGGTTGGATGCATATCGTCACATCGTTATTGTCCTCAAACGAATGTCATGAGAACTGAGAAAATCCTTGTGCTTATTACGCCAACGATTGGTTACATGTTTTACTCCATGTGGTTCTGCCTAAGTAGACATGAAGATTGAAAACAGTTAAGGTCTGAAAAAAGAGTAAGTCGAAATAATGATAGCTGAACAGTTAATTCTAGTACAATACATACGGGCTTTCAATGTGCATGAAATCATCACCTCTATGTGTAAATTCTCCAGAGATCGAAAGCATCGCAGCAAGCCAATAATCATGTCCAGATCAAAACTATACATTCTGATATATATGATCTTGACAGAATCTAGCAGCATTGATAGGCTATCAATGGACAAACTCTTCATTGAGCATATAACATAGTATTAGTACCCAAAGTGTACTCCAAGATGATATAAAAACTTATGCTCACAAATGAAAAATGCAGCATATGATTATAAATGTGTAGATGATAATATACAGTACCTAAAAAAGTGAGGAGCCAAACACCCACTCCTTGTTATTATTAAATGGGTCATTAATTACACCCAAGGTCTCCAGTTTGGGCGCAGAGACGACAGTTATTTCTGAAGGTGTATAACAATTATGAAGGAGCAACCTTTCAAGTGAAGGGGCATCTTCAATGATGAGCTGCTGTCCTTTAAAACAAATTCCAATGCTTTTAAGGTGAGGCGACTTTATTTGGAGACAACTGATACCGATTTCTATTCCCAAAACAATCAGCAAGTGCTCCAGGGCAGGGCAACTGGAGTGGATGATGCTGTGCAGTGAGGCCTCCGACATATAAACCACCACAAGTGAAAGTTTTTTTAGTAGTGGGAGTCGAAGCATTTGTACCAGATCGTCTGGTAGATGGCACCGGGCGAAGGTGGCGGTGTGGAGAGAGGAGGAAAACCGCGAGATGGACAATGGTGGTGTGGGCACAAATTCTTGGAATGTTCGTGGTATGAAACTTTCATGGTAATGGTAGAACTCAAACTGCTGGAGTTTTCCGAATTCAGGGGATGTCAGCCAAGCGTCCACCTTGCCGGGTATGGACAGCAGGTAGCTTGTCGGGATGCAGAGGCATTGAACGGGGCCCTGCTGGTGAGAAGAGACAATGGCTCTGAGGAGATCAAATTCAGGAAGGACAAATATCTTACGACAGTCGAGATTGAGGGGCGCGGTGCGCCATAGAAGGCACCACCAAGTTGAGAGGACTTGTGTGCGGCAGCAATCCTTGATGGGGAGAAGCGAGATGATCTCCTCAAGGATGACGCCTGGTAGATCGCTGATGCGGTCCACCGGAGATTCTACCGGTTCCTCGGATCTGGGTGGGGGGGGGGGCTCGCCGCTTCTCCCCGCGCTACCGGGTGCGGGATCTACAACCGGCGTCGCCGCTGGCGGGAGCCTCATCTTCTTGGTGCTGGGGCCAGCTGACTCCATTTTCCTTGTGGGCGTCGTGCCGAGCTCACGGGTTTGAGCAGAGTAGCCAGAGACGAGCCTAGTGGCAGTGCGAGTGGGGAAGAATGAGGGCTGGGGATTTCTGTAGGAGTGGAAGAAGAGGAGCAGGTGTTTTCTGTACGAGTGAGGAAGAAGGTGAGTGGGGTTTTCTGGACGAGTGAAGAAGATTGGGGAGCGGGGGGAATTGGGTGGGGAGATGAAGAGGGAGAGCGAGTTGTTCGTGTTTATAAGGCCCGCTGCACTAACTACTCCTTTTTTCCTAAGAACCGCTCTCTTCTTTTGCGTTGCTGCATTGGAGCTGGCGCATGGGCTTGGCTCACTGGCCATGCATGCAGGATGCATGTGCCCTCCGGCCACTGCATGTGCCTGGTTTGTTACTAGGCCTATTTAATAGGGTGGTTATGGAGTAAATTAAGGAGATTTATTTTCTCTTTGTGCATCCACCAAATTAGAGGATGCAGTACTGGATGCAGACACTCACATTAAACTAACATTCAGAAGAACAGAAGTTCAGCATGTCCATGCATCTCAATGATTCACCATACTATAACCAATATACAAAGCTGTGAGAAGGTGTGGAAATAAAGAAAATCGGTCGATGCTTCTCTGAGCAAAGGTCCTCCCTGCGCACGCATTAATTTCCTGGGCATGCTTGTTTCTTCTCAAAATGTTGCGAGCACTTTGAGCATGTTGGCAACTCCACAGCTAGCTAGCTGCCTCATCTTGCAATTGATGCTAACACATTTGCAGCAAACACATGAGGCAATAGAGATGACTCAACATGGGTCCATATTGTGCAGTTCCCCTGAAATCATATTCATTGTCCTGAATCTAAAAAGATAGGAAAACAGTAGCTATACTTAAACGGTGTTGCAAAACAGTAGCACATATCAATAGCTCGGCATGACAAAACACGATCATCTGGACGAAGGGGATACTGACCTGCCTGAGGAAGATTACATATAATTTCATAAGTCCTAGGTTGATTTCCACCTTCGGCTGCACTGCTTGTTTGCTCCTCCACACATGACAGGATCGTTCCGCACTGCATTCAGCAAGTCAACGTAAGAATAAGCTAATTTCATCTTGCGGTGGTCATTGTACCTAGTTACGAATGTAGGAATACCTAGAGCACCATGAGGTTAGCTAACAGCAGGTAGATGCAGCCATATAAAATTTGGGCGGTGCTACCAAAATTGAGGTTTGTATCCCTTCCCATTTTGAGAATTCTTCTTGAAGTTGGTAGAATGTGACGGCTTGTTCTTTGCATCAAACTAGCCTTTCCCCTGAGATTTGTTCTTGTTGTTTTGGGGCTGGTTGGGCTGGAAGTTCTTCTCGTGTACCATGTGGGCACTAGAAGCTCCCTCAGCGACCCGAGCACGTGTGTCTTTTGCTCTCGCCTTCTCCTCAAAATCAAGAGTGCTAATGAGATCCAAAACAGAAAACTCATGTCTCTTGTTTTTCAGAGAAGTAGCAAAATCGTTCCACGAAGGTGGAAGCTTGGCAATGATGGTCCCAGCAACAAATTTGTCCGGCAACACACACTTAAAGTACTCAAGTTCCTTAGAGAGTGACTATATCTCATGAGTCTGCTGAACAACAAAGCACTCATTAGTCATCTTGTAGTCACAGAATTGCTCCATGATGTACAACTCGTTGCCAGCGCTCGAGGGCCCAAATGTGGCCTCGAGCACAACACACATGTCTTTGCCGCTGTCAAACGACATACATGAATCCACAATGGAATCGTCAAGAACACTCAGTAGGGCGGCTTTGAAGAGGGTATCCATGTTCTGAAAAGCTTCCTGTTGTGTAGGATTAAGATCGCCCTCGGGCTTACCCTTAGTGGCGTCATAGCAGTACATGATCCGAAATCAATATACTGCTCTTGTGCGCCACCTTTTATATTGCACCCCCTTAAAAGTAGGCGGCTTCAAAAGCGCAGCAAAACCACTCGAAGTAAATTGCTTGTAATCAGGTTTTTGGATTGGATTGTTGAATATATGAGCAAATTAGTATGAGATTTAATCCGAATCAGCAATAAATAGATCATGACGACAATTGCAAACATCAAAGTAACGATGCGGACTAAACCAGGAGGACAGAATCACATACTGTACAGCGGGGGCATAACTGATGTGGTTGATATTGTCACTCATGTCGTTGATGAAGAGGTTACCGAGGTCGGGGAAGAAGGCTGTCGTTGAGGAAGTCGTCGCTGGCAGCAGTCACAGGAGTGTGCTCCCCAAAAACCTGATCGCCCCTCTCCCATACAGGATCACGAAAGGCGGGGTTCGGAGGACTGCTGTCCCTTCTCGCGGTGAACACCGGAAGGAGGGCTGGAGAAGAACTGCGTGGCGGCGCTAAGATCTGGAACGGTGCGAAACCATATGATACAGCGGCGGCTAGGGTAGAGCATGTCAGGTCGGTCGTGCGAGTATAATAGTAGGCCTTTGGCCCCCAAACCCCACGTCCAAGTCAATAATAGCTCCGAAAAAAGTCAATAATAGCCCCACCAAGGTTTGTCTCAAAAAAACCCAGAGTAATTAAGGCATCCGTTAGTCCCTTTAGTATAAATACAATATCATTAATAATGGCCCCACCTTTTGTCTCACAAAGTATGTTGGAGTACAATCGGCTACACGTTTACAATCCGCTTCTCTTCTCTCTCCTCTTCTCTCTCCTTCAACTAAGCACAAATACTATATTTAAATCCTTATAGCCTGCTTATGTCATATAATTGTAGTGCTTGCTCTAAAGTTACTATCCACTGGGTAGTCTGAAATGTCGGGCGTGCAGCGGGCGGTGCCCTCGGTCGGCGCGTCGCTTCAACGGCGGAAGTAGTGAGAGGTCGCGTCGCCCTGACTTGCCATCAATGTGGAGCGGCAGGCTCAGCTGGCACCGGGCGGGAAGCGCGCGCGGGAGGGGGAGCGGTTTTTGTTGGGCCAAGAAGGTGAGAAGCCAACTAGGGATCAGTCCGGACGGGGAAATATCATGTGCTCCCATACTCTGCATATGACACTAGTCTATGTTACTACTCCCAGCTCCTTTCCGGTTTATAGAAATGTTTAGAGTAACATAGTAATATGTTACAGTACAAGTTACTCCCCACTATGACCAGCCTTGGCCTCTCCCAGTGCTCCACCATGTATAGCTGCTAAGCCTGCCATGTAGGCATAAAATATGATGTGGCACCAATAAACTAAGCACCTATGCATTGAAGACTTGTGTTACTAAGCCATTTAATGCACTTAGGACCTCGTCTAAAGATCATTAATAGTATAGCCAGTGCCATGTCATCTACAGCCCATCTTATAGTCAACATGTACAAAATAGTAGATCAAAAGAGTGTACTACTACTTTTTTATTCTGTGGGCCACCTTTCATTCTCACAAAGTACCTAGGAGCACGTGCTAGAGCTGGCTCTTCACTAAGAGCCCGCTTACCTTCTCTCTCCTCTTCTCTTTCCTCCAACTAAGCAGAAATATACTAGTTTATTCCTTATAGCCCGCTGACTCAGCTCTATTGTACTTGCTCTAGCACCCCCTTGACCGTGGACCTTGACGGTGTATGTCACCTTGTGTAGAAGATCTCACCCACATCATCATTAGCATGTAGCCGCCTTGATAGACAACGTGCGCAGAAGGAGTAGAGTCGACTGGGGACGCACCACCACCATGTCATGGGCACTCCATATGTGCTCTTGTGCGTGCAGCGTGCGTGTTTTTCCATGGTGCTAGCTCTAAGGCCAAGGCTGCGGTCGTCTTCGTCTCCGACTGCGACTAGTAGTTGAGCAACGACGGCAAAGAGGTGCTGCAAGAGATGCGTATGCGCCGTTGCGTGTGAGCTTCGCCGTAGCACGACGAATCGAACGTCGCCGCGGATGGTGCACGCCTCCATGCAGCCAAGTGTGTGTGCATGCATGTGTTATTCATGTGCATTCTGCGGCCGAGCGTGTGTGCATGCACGTCTTGTGTACGTGCGTTGTGTGCTCCATGTTGTGCACGTATGTGCATGAGTTGGATTGGATGGAGTTAGTGCGTTGGCTTGTGTACATGCATGGCTGCATGCGTCCTGTACATGCGAAAAGTTCATGTTCTTTTATTTGTTTATAGGTGGGCAGGCGGCAAAAAACAGGGGAAAACGCGCAAGGTTCCTTGCAGACGCTCCACCGCGAGGTTCCTTGCTCCTCCTCGGTCATCGGGAATCTATGCTCTTCAACTCTTTTCTTTTACTTGAGCTTTGTTCATCCTTTTCCAAACACGCGAGACATCTAGCATCAAGGTGCATGTGTCATGCAAGAAAATGGAGATAATCAGATAAGCAGTGCGTAAGTGAGTCATGCGGGGGGGAAAGCAGGGGGAAACCCTTTTTCATAAGTGATTCGTGCACTTCGATGGCACCTACAAAATATTTTTTCTCCTCGATGGCACGTGAATAGTGCACGTACTCAACGACGGAGCACGGGATGGTAGCAATGACATGGTCAGCCCTTTTTTGGAGAGAGTACGTACTACTAGTAAATAACTTTGATGTGTCCCGTCAACTCGCAGAATGACGAGAAGCTTGATTACGCCTTCTCCCTCGCCAACGCGTGCGCGGTGGCTCGCAGCACGAGGAGAAACTTTTGCTTACAAGCGTTGGACGTCCAGCAGTTCATTTGTGTCAGATTGCTAGAAGCACTACTGTAGAACCATCGACTTCCGGAAGAGGCGAAGAGCCAAGCGCAAGGTCACCTACTAACCTTAGGCTAGGCGTAGTGGGAGTAACATAAGTAGGGGTACCTCCTTTCTTTTATTCTAGAAACAACCACACGCAAATATCAAGGTGCTGGTTACGTAGAACAAATTTCCTGCAGTCCGTGCTCAGCCCTCCTCTATCTCTCTTCTCACCCAGCCAGCGGACGCGCGGAGCCCGTCGTCTGTTTGCTCACATGCGGCCCCACATGTCAGTGAAAACGCAAGAGGACCCACTGAACATGCACATCTTTCACCTTGACATGCTGGTGATGAAAAACAAATCCAATAAAGATCTTCGGTGGCCTCTTTTGGAGTTACTCAAGAGTACTAAGATTCTATTTACAGTTTAACCCAAGATGCACATCTCTTGGCTTCAACTACCACTCTATTTTCTTTCATGACACGACCTGGATGTTGGATGTCCCACGTGTCGGCAAAAGGAGGAAGAACCCGACCAAATCTTCGGTTGTGCTCTCGGATTAGACTAGTTGTGCTAACTTAAAAAATTTATTGTGTACTCCCACCATTCCAAAATACTTGACTTCCATTTGTCCAAAAATGGATGTACCTATATACTAAAACATGTCTAGATACATATATATTTTGACAAATAGAAGGCATGTATTGTGCAATGGAGGGAGTAGAATGGATGCAAGTTTTTGTATTAGGAAGAAGAGTACATCCATATATTGATAGAGCGTTGGAGTTGGCCTTACAAGTGGGACCGCAGTTGAGGAAACCGACTATCGGCAAACCCCCACCTCGCCCACCGCGCGATGGCTGAGTTAGAGAAACGATGAGGTTGAAGAGATTGCTCTAGCACGGACTCCAAGAAATATGGTGTCAGATGGAAGTCGTGCTGGTGGCGTGTGCCGTACTCCTAGAAGTGAATGCTTGTTCTGGCCCATGCCACCCTACTACTCCTACTACTTACTTATATAGTACCTAGTATCGAGGATTCGAGGTGCTGGTTACGTACAATATGGCTACAGTAAAAACACCCGCACGACGCGCGAAGCATGTGAAGCTAGTACAAATAGTGTACTACTATTGTTGATTGGCCTCATCCGATAACCTGTTGCAATGCACGTACAATTATGTATTCGGAAAATAATTTTTTGCCTCGTCGCACCACTCACTCACAGAAGCAACTCGAAAGCCATTCATAAATTTAGTAAGTTTATCATAGACATATCATTTTATTACATACAAGAGGTCATCAACCCACATCGACAATGAGGATACATTATAAATACTAAAGTTTTCACCACACAACAAATAACAAGCAATGAAATGAACTTCAACTCAACCATTCCTCGGTGTTGGAAACACTTGCTTTGAACCACAAGTGATTCTTTGAGACGGGCCATCTATTGTCGATATCGAGACCAATGCAGGACTGATCATCTAGGCTGAAGCGGCCTACTATATCAGTACCAGGGTAGGCAACCACCCTAATGTCCGAGGTATAGACACAGTTGCTTCTCATAAATGGTACTAGTAACGTTGTGTCAACAGCAGTTGGATCGCCTTTCACCATCATCGGATAGTTTTGTCCAAGGAAGAGCGAGTTTTCTCCAAGACTATCAATTATGTACCAAGGAGAAGGTGTTGGCGCTAGCACACTAGTATCCATCCTGAATACCATGCAGCGGGTGTTGGAATAGGTCCGGAGAGTGCGACCATGGGAGACAACACATGCTCCCTCAGTAGTAACATCATCAATGGGCTGTATACACACAAGAAGAGGTGATCCATCGGAATTAGTTGCCAGGCACCACTGAGTATATACGTTCTGCTCGTCCTCATGCTCGTGATCATCACCATCACCATCGTCCCCTTGGTTATAAAAAAATTCAAGTATATGTGGTGGAATGTTCATAGGACCTTGGAAACACAAGAAGAAGGTTAATTAGTAAAGGGAAACTTTCTAACCGGCATGCATGTGGATGAAACAATTATAATTACGGTGGAAGACAAATGTACCGAAACTACAAGGATCCCATGCAAAAACAGTGCCATGAGCGGTGGAAGCAAACACAAGACCCTCATATTGAATTGCATCATAGTACACATCCGTGTATAGAAACTGATTTTTGAGCAATATCCATCGAGTCAAACCACCAAGGACAGCAACAAGCTTGTCAAACATAGCAACAACTTCATAGTTGTTGTAATTCCAAGAGCGGTTGGGAACTCGACAAATTGCTATCTTCAGTAGAAGACAGTCACCATGATCGTATTTGAACGTGCGTACAATACCGGTGTGCTCAACCTCTGGGCAGTCTGCTGAGATTTTTGGAAGTGGAACTCGGTCACGAGTGTACACATTCACAAGTTCCCACTCGCAGTTGGACCCAATGTAAACAACCCAATCTCCATTTGCGCCTGCCCAAGCCTTGCCCTCAAGCGATGGCATCTTAACATCATATGTGTCATTATCAAGCGACATCAACTTGCATAGGGCGAGACCTCCGTCGTGCTGGCGCCTGTCATCAGGGTCATGGCGAAGAAGATAGGGGAGATCAAACCGCTCCTTGACTCTTGGGTTCCTTGTAATGATGTTATTAGTTGAGTCGAGAATGGGCTTTAACGAACCTGCCATGCTAGCCAAGGTGATGACGTCGCACCGATCAATGAGTTCCTCCACCACGTCATCTTTTAGATCGGGGCAAGAATAACGGGGTCGTTTCCGGCCTGTTCCCTCCATGGAGAAGACGATCGAACAATGGCAGAAGAAAGGGTGAAGGGCTAAAGGAAAATGGAGGAGGGAGAGGAAGAGCGTGCGACAACAGTTCCAAATCGAGAGGGAAAGGCGAAGAGTCGGTGGACGGTTGCCAGTTTGCCACGGTTCACGAAGAGCCGCCCCGGCCTACACATCAATTCAGAAATACTCCTACTACTCACCGTCGTCTCACTGATATGTTGGAACGGGACCACATGTCAATGAAATATGGTGTGTAATTTCTCGTGCAAAATGCGATCTGGCCGCGTTGGCCCGAGATTCCGCATTAGTTTTTTTGAAAGTTTGCCGCATTAGTTATCGACCTTTATTTTTTTAACATGCAATCTGAATGGATAGCTCCTGTGGTCATCACACGTGAGCGGATATAGTGATGGTTGATTTTCCCGAGCAACTTATTACTGTGGGAATATGGGAGTACCAACGGATTCAAGGAACAGAGAAATGATGGTTGCTTCATCCGAGCAACTTACTGTGGCGAAGGTGGGGCTCTGTGATTTGACTGCTCACTAGTCATTACTACTGCAGCACAACGACCAGGGTGAATCTTCCCCTGAAGTTGTGTTGTGCACTCAATATTGCTGCAAGGCAGGTGGAGCCGGATGAAGGATGTCCAACATGTCGGCGAAACGAAGTTGAATTGTTTCTGGCATTGCTATCAAACCTTCAGGATTTGTTTATATGTACGCATAATTTTGATGAAATTGTACTGTGATGCTATGAAGGTTTCAACTTTGGTTCCCGCAGGAAAAAAAGGTTTCAACTTAGGATTCATGTGTCTTGCCTCGAGATTATCTCGTTACAACATTCCATCAAATACAAATGAAACAACCATGGCTAATGCATCTCAATGGTTCGCAGATCAGCGCCAATATTCACATCACAACTGAAGACAAAGTTGTGAGAAGGTGTAAAAATAAACAAAAAATATATAATTGATCGATGTTGTTCGTAGGCATGGCTCTATTTCCTGGGCATAGTGTTCATTGCTTGGCAGCTAGTTTCACCCAGCTCTGTAGCCAAAAAAGAGGTGTATGAAGGACACCACAATCCGATCATTTTGTGCAGCTCCACTAAAATCGAGCGGACCATCCCTGTTTGCAAAGATATCCAGTCAGTGTGATTACAATAATAGTGGAACTAGATGATGAAACATAACACACATAAATAGAAGCCGATCACCTCTACGATCTCTCTTTAGGACTAACTTCTTGTTGGAGAAGATTAGGCACGGAGTTGGATGAGGAGGATAGCAAAACCAATCTCCCTTTCCGCAGTCCCATAGAAATGTAAAAACATTGCCCGTGTGACATTTTGGCGGAACTGCACAAAACACTCTTCAGAAAAGTGATTTGTGCAGTTCACCAAAAGGTCACAATAGCAACGAGGTGAAAATGGATAGCCCTGTTTGCAAAAGGAGGTTGAAAGGAAACAATTACTGCCCAATAACACGAGTTGAAGACACATACGCCGACAAAAAAGAAGCATGTTCCATGTAAAAAGGGAAAGATAGCACATGGTGGTTTATCAAAAATGGTTTGAGGACGAGATTGCAAGATGGGAAGTACGCCGGCCGAGATATGATTTAAGCAAACAACTAAAGAATATCCACATGCAGCAACATGGGAAGATGGGCAATGGAGCAAGGCCGGAGGAAGCTGTACCTGAGGGTCATCGGGATTTTACTAGGAGGGCGCCGGTGGCCGGGATCTACCCATACTGCGCCAGCGAGCAAGTGGCGAAGGCCCTACCGCGCTAGAGCTTGGTCAGAGAGAACGGCGGGTACCGCAGATCGGGACGAGCTGCCTCAATGCCGTCGAATGGAGAGACGATGCACACCCTCCCTTTCCATCGGCGGACGGGATGCGGCCGGATCACTGACCAACGCTGAGAGAGAGAGGCCACAACGGCCTTGTGTGACATGGTGTGACGAGAGACAAACCCATTTTTCCATTTTCCCCATGGCAATCGTTTTATATTCTAGGTGTCGTACCCAACCCTCCTTCGAGTAAACAACCGCTACACGCGTCAAATTATCACATGGGCTGCCTTTTTGTACAGAAACGAACTCCACCGTGTACCCGCGCGGGTGTGGCCGGGAACGAGATGTGAGTACGTGCGTCCTGCGTGCACTTCTTCTTTAGGTGCAGGTACGTACGTGGGTGGGTGTGAGAGAGATGGTTTGTGCAAAACAGAGGCAATGTGTTGATGATATCTCAATCAGAAAACCGTAACATATGCAATGTGTGTGAAACGGAGTCATGGACGTGAGATATCGATAGAATTGAAAACATGGATGAAGTGTGTGGCTGCGCAATCGATAAAGAGTTCCATCGAATTTGTGTTTGCACACGTCAAAGATACAGGGCGGCTGGCTTACTGGAATTTGAGAGGGCAGAGGTGCAGTTCTTCTCCCTGGCATGGATACCTACCTACAACATTCGACTATCGGTGTGTGTGGGTGTGTGTGTGTGGGGGG
>NC_057804.1:651848958-651851594 GCF_018294505.1 Triticum aestivum
GAGACCGGTCGACTAGTATATGTGTGGGGAAGGAGAGAGCCTAGGTATGTATTGAGGGAGATCGATTGACATCCATGGATATGTGTAGCAGAGGAATAAGGTTGGGAAAAAGACAAAGGTAGAGCGTCGGAGGGTTGGTGGTGGAGTGGCATCTCACAAATTGTGGGAGAGGCCTGCTAGAAAAACGGAGGGTATGAGTGCAATATCAATAAGAAAGGGTGGGGGATGTCTGTCTGTCTATGCACGTGCGTGTGAGAGACGGGTCAGGAGGTATTCAAGTATGATGAGGGGAGAATATATGGTTTTGGTAAGCATGCGTAACTACATAGGAAGATCAACCGTCGTGTGTCCGAGAAAAGGAGAGACATAACTAGCAAGGTAAGTGTATTGGTGCTTGGTGAAAACAAATTATAGTTGACCTGGCTATATGTAGGGAGATCAGTTCATATACACGCCTGCATCTGTTAAAAGCAAATAAGGTCCGGAGAGGCAGACAAGGGGAGAGGGTGTGGCTAGGAGGTGGTGCGAGAGGCCTACCATGTCGAGGGGGGAGGAGTGTGCGAGCATGTGATAAATGAAAAGAGGGGCGGGAGTGTGCACCTGTGTGGAATTGTATTGGACATATGGGGGCATGGACGGTGAGAAGAGAAGAGGGGAAGTATATATGTGTTTGTTGTAGGCACACTTGGCTAGAGAGGTATATCGACCGGTGTGTGCCAGAAAGGAGCCGGGTGTCTACACACACTGCTGGTGGATGACCTAAAGAGAAATAATGAACGTGCGTGATGGAGGGAACGCTAAGGGTGTGTGAGGGGGGCGGGCGTGTTCATGCACGATAGAAAGTTAGAGCTAGCTAGCTACAAATAGAAGAGGATCGTGAAGGTGTAAAAGACGAACAAAGATCATAATTCATTATAAAAAAGTGGATACGGATACTTGAAGAATATATCATAATGTAGAGCATTGATTATAATTTGGGCTAATGTGTGGCTTTTGCAACTCAGGTCTAAATACTTGTCATAATGTAGGGGGCGGGGCACTATACTTTGTGTGATAAACACGGTGTACATATGGAACATGGTTTAGATTATGAATATATAGTTAGTACATCAAATGTACTATTATTTGGAATCAACATCAAGTGTATTCAAAAAATAGAATTCGAGTTTATGTAGTACACATAGTTCATATCTATCTCTATAGTAATCATGTGGTGTGTTATTAAGGTAATGCACGAATGATGGTTGAAGTTGGCAACAATCATCATTGTAGATTCTTATTGAAATAGAGAAACGAATTCAAATTTAGTTCGAATTGCAGCGGTACTATAGACATTTGGAATGCACTAAAATGTTGGTATGAGTAGGTTACATGCATTATACAGCAAGCGAAAAAATTTAATCGGACATTGCTTTGAATAGCATTTGTATAGTAAAATGGGGCATGACTCTCTCTTTGTGTGGTGTGAATAGTTTTATTTTTTTCGTTTTCTTTTTGGTTGAGGGAACTGGGAATTGATTTGGTACGTACAAGTACAATAGTACTACACGTTAGGCTTGTCCCTAAAATTCAACCCGCGTCTTGTTATATCCTGAAAATCCAGATATCGTGCTCTCAAAACTGGCACCTTCACAACCCGCGCCTTGCTATCCCGAAATTATAACGCGCGCGAAAACTCCCTCCAGCTACCAAATCCCGACACGCGAAATCCCCCTTCTAACCCTGAGCCGAAAGGGCAGCTAGTTCAAATCGGTGTGGGGTACTTTTGTAAGACACCCTACATTTTGGACAAGCGTGTCCCTAAGTCATGCTTCACCCCCTCCCATCGCCCCCTTTTTGCCATTCGAAATCCCAGGCCGCCATAACCTCTTCGCTCCAGCCGCGAAACCCCACCCTCCTCCGTCCGCCACATCACCGCTGCCTAGCCGGAGCCTCTTCCCCAACAACGTCGTCCACCGCAATAGCTCGACGTGACTCGTCCACCTCCCCGGATGAGGATCCGTCGTCCATCTCGCCGTCCCGCTGGTTTAGCCGCCCCATCCTCCACCTCCAAGGAGTTGCTCCGATGATCGCCTCGTCTATCGCGGCTGCTCCATCCCCACAGCGCCGCCTTTACCTGCTCCACCGGAACCGCAGCATCCTCACCGACTCCTCAGACGAAGGCAAGGCCTACTCGGCGCCACAAAAGAGGTTGTACACTCATCGCATCGCACCTTCTCCTTAACTCGACCTCCCGGCGCCGACGGTGCTCCATCCCGCACCCCCATGGAGCGGCTACCTTGAAGCCGGCGCCGCGGTCGACATCTCCATGGTGGCTCTTCCCCAGTGCGAGGCCCCTTCGACGGCGGCGTCCATTCCAGCCGGATCTGCTGCTGCTGCTCCGGCTCTCGCTCGCTCGCTCGTGCTGCTGCTGCTACTCCGGCTCTCGCCCCATCGCTCGCTCGCCCAGCTGCTGCTGCTGCTGCTCTCCCCCTCGCTCGTGCTGCTGCTCTGCTCCGATTAAGCCACACTTCAGTCGACTGAATCGACTTTTGGGTCAGTCGATTTTCAGGGGTTGGTGGGGCTCACCGGAGTTAAGGAAGAACCACCCGCAGCGGGGACGGGGGCTCGCCGGAGAGGTACCCCACTATCTATCT
>NC_057804.1:651851904-651874792 GCF_018294505.1 Triticum aestivum
ATCTTAGGGTTCAGGGCGGGGGGGGGGGGCTAGAGGGCTGGCCGGGGCGGCCGAGGCGAGTTGTTTCAGGGTGGCGAGGCGGCGCTGGGGCCGGCGGTTCATCCGATGGTGGCTGGCGGCTCAGGGGGGTGCAGGTTGAAGATGAACTGCAGTCCCTCCCTAAACTACATGTCAAGTGCCTCTCTTCTACCATTGCGTTCAGTTTCGTCAGTAGCATTCAAATTCCACAGTAAATTTTAGTTTCGACAGTTAAGTTTAGAGTCAACAGTTTTTACCTCATCTGTTGTAGTCAGGTGGTTTTTGGTGATGTTAATTTTACATCCATTTTACATCATCTACTGGAGATGCTATTAGAATCCCACTTGAGATTGACGATGTCTGTCTTGTGCTGCTTCAGCCTTGATGGCTTCCGGCTCACCGGAGCTGCTCCAAGGACAGAACGATCCATCACAATAGAGCAGTGCCCTGGACACCGTCTATAGATTCCTCAGATCTTCCTCCACACCTCCGACAGCCACCTCTGCCTCAACTGCTTCAGCGACCAACCAAATGATGCTAAGGTCGACATGGCTACGGCAAAGAGGTTGTACACTTGTTGCATCACTTATTACTATACATTCACGTCGATCCATTAGGGCTATTTTGGTTCAACGGAAAAATGTCGATCCACTGGTTGTTACCATCACTCTAAATTTCTGCATGCTCTCCTTACATAATCTCACCATATTTTTTCATATGCATGTCAGATATTGTACACAGTCATGCTGCACATGTAGAGAAAAATAGAAGAGTTTTGCGCGGCAATACAATGTCATGCAGACATCGCTCCATGGTGGGTTTAATGGCAAACCCTCCCCACCCCTCTCCAGATTGTAATCCAGAGGAAGGTATCTATTCTGAGGCAGATTCAGACGCTGCTGACCACTCCTATTTACCCCCAAGGTGTTTGCTCTACCTTGGCATGATGATGTTAGTCATATCATGCATATGTTGCCTTGCAGTGCCTACTTTTGACATCATATATGTCATCTGCTTAGTTTAGACATGTTCTGTAATGCCACCTGTTTAGTTTCTATATCATATATGGGAATTATGCAGTCTCATGTCTTTTAGCTAGCCATAATATATGTGAAATGTGCAATGCCATCCTGTTTAACCAGGCATCATATATTTGAATGATATCTTGCCCATCCTTTTCTTCATTACATTTCCATTTTTCGACAATGTTTGTACATTAAACTACTCTTCTTGTGAATCAGCCATTTGGGTGGGAGATGGAAAAATCTAGAGTGAAAACAAGGCCTTCAGAGCAGACAGTGCTACCTGTCGAAGCAGATCTCTTGTTGGGTCCCGATAGCTCCTCAGAGATGGATTCAGAGACACATGACTAGTCCTATTCCCCCACTGAGGTGTATGCTCTATCTTGGCATGGTTATACTGCTCATATCGTGCATACGGTGTCTTGCATTGCAAGTTTAGACATCATATACACAATATTCAACACCATGTTCTTAGTTCAGACATCATATCAAATGCCCTCTGTTTGGCATATAAATCACACATGTGAATTAAATGATGCGATCCTGATTACTTACATAACATGTAGGTGAATTATGTCATGCGATCCTGTTTAGTTATTCATCATATCTTTGAATTATGTTATGCTATGCTATCCAGTTTAGATAGACATCATATATGTGAAATTATGTCATGCTATTCGTTTTAGTTAAACAATATACATGTCAACTATTTCATGCCCTTTTTTTTCCACACTATCTATTGCATCTGTCTCTCATACAATGTTTGTACATTCAACTATGTTTCCTGTTATCAGCCATTTGAATTGGAGCGGGTGATGCTAGTATCTAGCGGACTAAAAACACGGTCTTCAGATAAAACAATGCTACCTCTTGGTGGAGATAGCACCCCGGTTGTACATGCACAAGAACCAGCCCTACCACACATAACCCAAACTCTTGCAAATTGTACCCCTACTGCGATGGACAGAGAACCAGCTTCACCCAATCTAACCCCAACCCCAGCCGATAGTAACCCAGTTCCTGTTGACACAGCACCAGCTCCACCACAGAGCTCCCAAACAAGAGCAGTTAGTAAGGGAGCTCCAGTGCCCAAAGGGCCAGTACTATCACGGCGAACCCCAACTCCACCAGTTAGTACGCCTATTCCTGTGGAGGAAGCACAACCAGCTAGTCGTAGTTTAGTATCTATCGCATTTGATGTTGTTAAATCGTATGTGCATATCTTCCCATCTTGGAAATATTATACTGAAGATGAAGGAAAATGCCAGTTGTAGGTGTTTGTCCAGGAGTTATGTGTAAGTAATGTTATTCATGGCAATTACTTTGCTTCGTCCCATACATCCTATCTCCATGATGGTTATAATACAGCAAATTTTCCCATTTTTCTCTATAGAGAAAAACCGATTTGGAAACTCAGGATGAGGTAACCTGTGCTAATACCTCTGCTATCTTCAAGAATGCTTGGTGGCAGTGTCGGAATTACCTGAAGAAAACGTACTTCACCGGCAAAGAAACTCATCAAATTCCCTTACGTTCTCCTGAGACACATTTACTAGACGATGACTAGGAACGCCTTGTTCTATACTAGTCCCGAACCAAGAATGTGGTAAGGTCTATGAGCTCATTTTCTATTTTTAAGTATTATATTCTTGCGTCTTACTGTACTCTGTTCATGTAGAACAAGTGCCTAAACCTGAAGAACAACTGTTCTAATTTAAGATTCCATTGCTATCATAGTTCAAAAAAGCGCTAGGCGTTAATTGTGCGTTTTGCCACCGCCTTGCGCTTTACTGACCAAAGCGCATGCTTATGCGCAGTTATGCACAGATTAAGCGTAGTTGTGCGCAATGCGTTTTGCCAATGCCTAGAGCCTAGGCGCGCTGAAGCGCTCGCTTAGGCGCGCCTTTTTTAACTGTGATTGCTTTGCTCTTGTATCACTGCATTTACTCATACAAACTTATTTTTAAATTGAAGGATCCAATCGAAACTCCAATGGCACAGCAGGTATGTTCACGCGTGTTTCTTTAACAGGTTTGCTCTTATCAATAGCTCTTTTGATTTCAATTTCAATTGTGTATATAGTTGACTTTCATATCATGCACATTACTAGCATCACAACAGAGCCAATAGTGTTATTGTACATGTAGACCCGTGGTACCCATCTGAAATCTTGTTGTGCCGTGTAGTTTCCCACGCTTTGTATTCTTTCACTGCTGCTTTGTCTTGAATTGATATGATTTGAACCGTGTCTCTATTTTGATTTGGCAACACAATGCAGTGACCATAGGACATAGATATATGTTTGTTTGATGCTTTTATTATGTACTAGTACTTGGCAATAGAAGACTTGGTAGTTTAATATTGTCCACCTTACTAATGAACTGGTTCACCGAAATGAGTTTCATATACTAGTACATGCTAAACTTGTTATGTGTCTGCTTGTTTCTTCTTTTAGAATGCAGATAAGGTTCAGGATAGTGACACATCCTTGTTGGTCTCCAAAAAAAGCTGATAAAACAGCTAAGGAAGACTATCTTGAAGACAGCGAGACAATCCCAAAGTCCTGTCTTGGTTTAGTGTTCGAGTTACTGGCCACTACCGCTTGCACAAGCTATTCAAACTCACTGTCTGAATCAGTTCAGTTTCTTGAGTCAAAACCGGTGGATCTCGGGTAGGGGGTCCTGAACTGTGCGTCTAGGCGGATGGTAACAGGAGACAAGGGACATGATGTTTTTACCCAGGTTCGGGCCCTCTCGATGGAGGTAAAACCCTACTCCTGCTTGATTAATATTGATGATATGGGTAGTACAAGAGTAGATCTACCACGAGATCAGAGAGGCTAAACCCTAGAAGCTAGCCTATGGTATGATTGTTGTTTGTCCTATGGACTAAAACCCTCCGGTTTATATAGACACCGGAGAGGGCTAAGGTTACATAGAGTCGGTTACAATGGGAGGAGATCTACATATCTGTATTGCCAAGCTTGCCTTCCATGCCAAGGAATGTCCCATCCAGACATGGGAGGAAGTCTTCAATCTTGTATCTTCATAGTCCAGGAGTCCGGCCAAAGGTCATAGTCCGGTCATCCGGACACCCCCAAATCCGGGACTCCCTCAGTAGCCCCTAAACCAGGCTTCAATGACGACGAGTTCGGCGCGCCAATTGTCTTCGGCATTGCAAGGCTGGTTCCTCCTCCGAATACTTCATAGAAGATTTTGAACACAAGGATAGTGTCTGGCTCTGCAAAATAAGTTCCACATACCGCCATAGAGAGAATAACACTTAAACAAATCTAATCTGCTGACGTATTCCGCAGCATGACATCATGCCACGGCCAAGCCTTCATTCGAATCATTTTACTGTCCCACCTCAGCGCGTTTAGCGAGGCGGTTTCCTTGGCACGTCTTGTCAAAGCAGAGATCATGTCCCCTTATTTCGGGATTCTCATCAATACGGGCGTGAGTAACCCAATCGTGCCTGTTGGTATGTCTTCTCAAGCGAAGGTGAGTCCCAAACGGTCACGGGGAGGGCTCTTGGTATTCAACCTCTTTATAAAGAGACCAAGGCTCGACTCCCTTTCTTTCAATCTCAATCAAATCCGCTTCTTACCTCGAGTTCCAACACCCAAAGCTTCAGATTCAGGCGCTTCGGACTTCCGACGATGTCCGACTCCGACCTTTAGGGCCGGTGGATGCCTTCCTCCGTTACGGAAGAAGACGTGTTAAAGCTAAGAGATGCCAAGTATCTTACCGGCGAAATCTTGCATAGGATGCCTGCCCAAGGGCAGGTCATTCCCACTCCTAAGCCCGGTGAGAGCATGGTGTCCGCGTCTCACTTCCTTCGGGGGCTAGGCTTCCCGATCGACCCCTTTGTGAGGGGGCTCATGTTTTATTACAGACTGGAATTTCACGACTTAGCTCCGGAGTCCATCCTCCATATCTCATCGTTCATTGTCGCGTGTGAGGCCTTCCTCCATATTACTCCTCACTTCGAATTGTGGCTCAAAACCTTCAAAGTAGAGCCGAAGATGATTGAGGGGAAGCACGCAGAGTGCGGAGGTGCTGTTATAAGCAAGATTGCCGATGCTCCATGGCCCGAGGGCTGTTTTCAAGAGGAGTTCGGCTTATGGCAACGAGAGTGGTTTTATATCACTTCTCCCAGGGGCACCAAATGGGTGGCGCCACCTGCTTTTCGCTCGGGTCCCCCACCACAGCTAGCATCATGGGTCAATAAAGGGCTAAACTGGGGGCCGTCCAAGGACGTGCCCTTGTTGCAGGGCCGTGTTCGAGATCTCCTAGAAAGAGATATCAATCTGGCCGTAGTGACGCAGGTTATGTTGATTCGCCGCATCCTGCCCTGCAAACATCGCCCCCTCCGCCTGTGGGAGTTTACCAGAAGGACCACGAGCCCTCCAACATTTTGCGGGCGCGACGCCCATGGAGATGTACAATTTGTTCTTCGGATCACAAGCAATGTGTCCGGATTCATCCGAGGACGTAGGTCTGAGCTGCAATCGTCTGGACACTCAAGTAAGTAGCCCTATACCCGGTCTCGCTATACGTATATTTATGATAAAATTGCCCTTAAAAGAGTTGTCCCTTAAGCAGGAGTGGATAGCGAAAGCAAAACTAATTAGGTGCCCGGATCCCCTCCCCGAGACTATGCTGGATCCCGTGTTAACCAAGATGCTGGAGGTTGCGCCTTTGGAAGAAGGCAAAGAGGGGAACAAGGAAGCTACCGCCTCCCCAAAGGAGGCTGTCAGGGAAGGAGGAATCGAGAATTCCTCCAACCAGGGAAAGAAGAGGACCGCCTCTGAAGACCCGAAGGCCATGGCCTCAAAGCGGGGGAAGAAACCTTCGTCAGAGGGTCCGGCGCCGGGAGGTGCCTCGGCCGCATTGTGTCCCCAAGGGGACCAGCTCTCCACCGAGCCGTAAGTAAAGAGGGGGGTTTTAAAATGAGAGATATCCCCGTTCTATTTCTGAGGAAGATAACCGAAATTTTACCTTGTAGTTTGGATCTCCGCCCTTCTCAGCAGAGCTCATCTTTAGGGGATCTTCGTCCGGAGATGATGGAGAGTAGAACGCCTCCCCCTGCCATACCGCCTCGCAAGGCGGGCGACCATGAGGTGTCGTCACGGAGGGTTTCTCCGAATACGGCAGGGCCGGAAGGTAGTCGTATGCCCCCAAGGCCCTCTGTGTCCGGCCTTCGAAGAAGGCCAGCGGACGAGTCCGGCACCGTACGGTACACGGTCGAAGGAGCTGAAGGATCTGCTCAGGCGAGCATCTATCTCAGAAGAGCACCATGCGTTGATGGATACGATGATTGGAAGGATTTCATCCGCGGAAAGCGGATTGTACGAGGCTGTCAGGAGTTTACTGAATGGTTTTGAGGTACGTGAAACGATGTACCTTTTGACAGATCCGCATATATAAGATGCGCCCTGTGTAGATAGTAGCCCCTGAGACTCGGTGCGTTGTCAAAAAAGGACAGCGCACCGAGGATCATAATCCCAGGTATAATATTGCGCCTTTCTTATATAGGTGGCGAAGTGTCCGGTGGCTGGCCGGATTGATGAATTTGCCGAGCTAAAGCGGCAACTTGACGTGGCAGATGCCGACATCGCGCTTGTCAACAAGCGGCTTGACGAGGCACAAGGTATATAATTTCTCCGAAGACACTTGGTAAGAGGAGCTTGATGCCCGTACCTTACAACATATGTGCTTGATGCAGATGGTGCCGCTGCCATGGAGAACCTTCGGGCGGAACTTACCCGAGCCAAGGAGCAGGCTAGGAAAAGCGATGCGGCTGCCTTAAAGGCGGCTGAAGAGCTGAAAGCCAAACAGGTTGCTCACTGCCAAAGCAAGAAGGAAATGGCCGAGATGGCTGAAAAGTTGAAGAATGCTGCCGACCGCTGCAAGCTTCTTGAAAAAGAAGATCGGGTGGCACAGAAGGACCTTAAAAAGGTCACTACCGAGGCCAAGGACATTCGCTCTGCGATGAGAGCTATGAAGGAGGAGCTACGTCAGGTCGGAGATATCACGGCTGGGAAGCCCTATATGCTGCAGATGAAGTTCGGGGATCCTAGATATGCTCCGTTGGACCGGAAGTGGAGTGCGGCGAACACTTACCTGGACTTGGCGGCGTGTGCCGCGGACGCGGCCGAACACTTCCACGATCAAAATGACCACGAAGTGGAGAAGCTTTTTTGGTCGCAGTTCCATAATCCAGAGCGCCCATTTTCAGTATCCGATCGGTTGGCCGCATGGGCGGAGCTGAATAAGTTATCCGGACTCGCCATGAATCATGTCGTGAGTCATCTGTGGCCGAAAAGGCCCAAGCCGAAGAGTTATTTTAGCTTGGTGCAGCATTTCCTCAGTGCGGTGCCACATATTAATGCAATGAAGAGGTCGGCGTGCATAGAGGGTGCACAGATGGCTTTTGCCCATGTCAAGACATACTGGGCGGATATGAAGGCCAGTGTTGTTGCATCCCAAGACTCGGGCGAAAGCCGAGTACCTGTCGAGCACTATTTTCATGAAGTTCTGCAGGGTGCTCATTTAATAGAGACGCAGTGCTCGAAGGATGCTATGTTTGAATAACGTGTATCATTGTAAAACAATGTTTCGATGGGATATAAAAGCTTTTTATACTTGCACTTTAAAGAATTAGAATACCTCCTGTGTGGCCGTTGATGTATATGTGTATATAACCTGAAAGATGGCAGTCTTCGGCTTCAGTCCCCATGCATATAATGCGGGGGTATTGGCAAAAGGCGCATTTTCACACTTGATCCAAAGTCTTGGTCCTATAAAGGGGGTGACGGCGCAGCGAACTAGGCAACCGGACTATAATGCTTTATCACTTTCACTTAGCCATAGGAGTTTGACAGTGGGGCTACTATATAGCCCCTAGGGGCACCGCGCTCACCCGAATTCGGGACGCGTATGTGCCTGACCAGGAAACGGCCCTTCGTTAATGCAGAGGAATTCTAAAGATTTCGGCGGGTCATCGAGTGGTTGACCAGTCTCGCGCTATATCATGATAGTCAGTTTTCAGCTTTCTCTACTGAGGTGCTCGCCTGGCTGAACCGGGGCAAAATCGCGGTAGTTCTCCTGGTGTCGCCTTAGCCGATAGAGCGGAACGTAAGGCAGCAAAACATAGGAGCCGGGCAAACCCAACATTTGACCAAAGACATGATTCAGAGCTGATGCATATAAGGCCAAACTCGCGACGCCGAACACCCCCTAAGGTGTTCGGTCTTTATGAAAACGGGCTGAACAACGCCCTTGGTAAGAAGCCCCTGGTGTCCAGGTACGCGCAAAATTCTGACGTGGCCAAATGGCAAGACGCCAGCCTCCTCCTCGGTTATGGAAAGAAACCGGGGGATGTTATCAACAAGAGACAGTGAAATAGGTTTACGCGGGGTCTTAATCTGAAAAGAATCCTTGGTACGGGTCCCTACTGCACGTCTGCGCCTGTGTCTCCATTGTGCCGTATCCTGGACGGGTGTAGCACGGTGCTCATCTGTAAAAGAGAGGAACTTAGTTGAAAAACAATCATGCGAAAATTTATGTTATATTGAATAAACAAAGTATAGTTTGGGAAATGGGTAGGATTGAGCTTGATTATCTCTTATTGTATACGCGCGGAGCCCCTTGTACGGGGGTATGCGGCTAATAAGCCTTTGCATGTTTACGCCGGACTCGTCTAGCCATGTCCGGGGGTCTGAACGACCTGTTTAGGTGCTTTAACTAGTAAAGCTGGTTTAGTGTGTGGCTGTCAAGGCAGCCGCACAGTATTCCGCGCTCGAGGAACACTCGATATTTCCCTTTAATGAGATGATGCCTCACAGACTGGGCATTTTAAGCGTAAGGGATGCATAATGTGGTATTGCGTTAAAGCGGGCGAAAGCTTCGCATCCCAGTAGTGCTTGATAGCTACTTGTGAATGGGGCGATGTGAAAGGTTAGCTTTTCACGGCGGAAGTTGTCGGGGAAGCCAAAAATAACTTCTAGCAGGAGAGAACCCGTACAATGGGTATCTGGGCCTGGCGTTACCCCTTGAAAGGAAGTGTTGCCATGGCGAATTTTTGTTGGGTTTATCCCTATTTTGCGGATTGTGTCCTGGTATAGCAGGTTTAGATCACTGCCGCCGTCCATTAGGACTTGTGTAAAGTGGAGTCCGTCAATTATCAGATCTAACACCAAGGCAATCCTGCCCGTGTTCCGGATACTTCTAGACTAATCCTGATGGTCGAAGGTGATTGGTTGTAACGACCAGTGGCTGGACTCCTCTGGAACAGGCCGTATGTTGCGTATCTCTATAGGCGCCACTCTGTATTTCCCTTTTGTCACGTGAAGTGAGTTTACTGTTTTGACTTCTTATGGGAATTTCTTTTGTTCTCCGGTGCTCTGCTTGTGGGGTTCGTCATCGTCCTCGCTTGGTATGTCGAGCCCCTTGTGTTCGGTGTTAAGTTTGCCGGATTGCTTGAAGACCCAACAATTTCTGTGGGTATGGTTTGCAGGCTTCCCGGGAGTACTATGGATTTGGCATGTTTTGTCCAAGATGTTGTTTAGGTTGGATAGCTCATCCCTGCTATCCTTGAGGGGCAACTTTTTCTGATTCTGTCAAGAGCTTTTGAATCCGGCGTTGACTGCCGCGCTCTTCAGGCTGTTTCCCTTGGTTCGGCGCTGGTCTTTGCTACGCCGTGGTTTCCTGTTTCCATCCCTGACTTCGGATGTACTTGGGTCGCTGGTGCTGCTTCTTGCCAACCAGCTATCCTCTCCTGCGCAAAAGCGGGTCATGAGGCTTGTTAATGCGGCCATTGTTCTTGACTTTTCTTGGCCAAGGTGTCTGGCGAGCCATTTGTCTTGAACGCTGTGTTTGAAAGCTGCTAAGGCTTCGGCGTCCGGACAGTCGACTATCTGGTTCTTTTTAGTAAGAAATCTGTTCCAGAGTTTTCGGGCTAACTCTCCGGGTTGTTGAGTTACATGACTTAGATCGTCTGCATCCGGAGGTCGGACATAGGTCCCTTGGAAATTTGCCCGAAAAGCATCCTCGAGCTCTTCCCAACTTCCGATGGTGTTTTCGGGAAGGCTTTTAAGCCAATGCCAGGCTGGCCATTTGAGCTTTAGGGGTAAGTATTTTATGGCGTGGAGGTCCTCTCCTCTAGCCATGTGTATGTGGAGGATATAGTCCTCAATCCAGACTCCAGGGTCTGTTGTTCCGTCGTATGCCTCTATGTTTACGGGCTTGAATCCCGCTGGAAATTCATGGTCTAGCACCTCATCGGTGAAACATAGGGGGTGTGCGGCACCCCTATATTTGGGTATGCGGTGATGTTCGGATACTTGTTGTGTTGCATTGCTTACTAGACCTTGCTTTCTTGTCCCGTAGATAGATCTGGCTGGGCCGTCTTTTTGATGCGAATCCTTGTGCGGATCGCGTGCCGGCTTGAGTGCGGTGCCCCTTGCCGCTCTATGTTGGCCATGGGGTTGTTTATCCGACCGGGTGTCTTTTTTTATTTTTTGATTGCGAGGGCTCTAAGGCCTCCTCATCAAACTCTGGCAGTAATTTCCGCTTCGGATAGCTCTTTGTGTGACGACTATTGCCGTACTTGTTTGCGGTGTTGAGTACTTTGCCCCATCTAATTCTGAGTGCATCTTCCGTTGTTTTGAGCTTCCGCTTCTGCTTTTTCAGGCTACGTGCAGTGGCGACGAGCCTTTTGTGGAGGTTCTTCTACTCCAGCAACTTGTCCGGCATGAGGTCGTCCGGAATATTATCTTCACCGGGGACGGGTTGTTTGGTTTGTTTACCCAAATTGCCCTATTCGGATGATTGCTCGATGGCATGTTCGTCGTCCGCCGGTTCGACCTGCTCGTTGGCTGGGTTTCTGTCGAGGTGGGGTTTGGCGCGGTGCTTATGCCGCCGCCTTGATTGCTTGTCGAGGGAACGATCCCTCGTTGCATCCCTTTGTTCCTCGTCGTCACTTTTTTTAGGTGTGTCCACCATGTATACCTCGTGAGATGAGATGGTTGTCCAGTGCCCTATAGGCGCTGATTCCTGTTCATCTCCTGCATCGTCGTCCATACCGTCAATGTCTTCGGAGTCGAAATCGAGCATGTCAGTTAAATCATCGACAGTGGCTACAAAGTGGGTGGTGGGTGGGCTTTGAACTTCTTTGTTGTCCGTATCCCAACCTTACTGACCATAGTCCGGCCAGGGCTCTCCTAATAAAGAGAGAGACTTTAGTGAATTTAAAATGTCGCCAAAGGGCGAGTGCTGAAAGATGTCCGCAGCGGCGAACTCCATGATTGGTGCCCAATCGGGTTCGATCGGCAGGGGCGCGGGAGGTTCGGAGTCCGGAAAGGAGTCCAGCACCTTGGAGTCACGAGCTTCGCAAAGGACAAGGCTGGTGCTCGGCTCGATCGCCTTAGAGATTGCAGCCCCCGAGGCGGTGTCCAGCCACCCGTCCTCGATTGGCGCAGTCGGCTCTGAACTAAGGGTCGGAACGGGCACTGAGGCGGCCTCCTAGGCACTGTTCAGCGGCAGAGCTAAATCATGCCCATCATGACAGTGCGGCGCACTCGGCTGTGGCTCGAACCCATCGAAGATCAGGTCTCAGCGGATGTCAGCCGTGTAGTTCAAACTTCCAAATCTGACCTGATGGCCAGGGGCGTAGCTTTCAATCTGCTCCAGATGGCCAAGCGAATTGGCCCGCAGTGCAATGCCGCCAAATACGAAGATCTGTCCGGGGAGAAAAGTCTCACCCTAGACCGTGTCGTTGTTGATGATCGGAGGAGCCATCGGGCCTAAAGATGACGACACAGAGGAACTCTCAATGAAAGCACCAATGTCGGTGTCAAAACCGGCGAATCTCGGGTAGGGGTCCCGAACTGTGCGTCTAGGCAGATGGTAACAGGAGACAAGGGACACGATGTTTTTACCCAGGTTCGGGACCTCTCGATGGAGGTAAAACCCTACTCCTGCTTGATTAATATTGATGATATGGGTAGTACAAGAGTAGATCTACCACGAGATCAGAGAGGCTAAACCCTAGAAGCTAGCCTATGGTATGATTGTTGTTCGTCCTATGGACTAAAACTTTCCGGTTTATATAGACACCGGAGAGGGCTAGGGTTACACAGAGTTGGTTACAATGGGAGGAGATCTACATATCCGTATCGCCAAGCTTGCCTTCCACGCCAAGGAATGTCCCATCCGGACATGGGACGAAGTCTTCAATCTTGTATCTTCATAGTCCAGGAGTCCGGCCAAAGGTCATAGTCCGGTCATCCGGACACCCCCTAATCCGAGACTCCCTCAGTGGTAATAGGCTAGTGTTAATTGCTTGCTTATTTATTTCCTTATTGTCTTGTTTTGTTGTTTGCTTGTAGTCACAATAGCCTATTTTTGGTAACTAGGCCAAAATAATCATGGCAACACACGGACTGTTGTAACCATGGGCCTCATGCAGGCCGTATGATCCATGGGCCTTCTTCCGGCCGTAGGATCCATCGGCCCTCTATACGGGCCTTAGGGTCCATGGGCCTTCTACGGGCCATAGGGTCCATGGGACTTCTGCGGGCCGCAGGGTCCATGGGCCTTCTACGGGCCGTATGATCCGTGGGCCTTCTACGGGCCGTACTATCCATGGGCCTCATACAAGCCGTAGGATCCATGGGCCTTCTATGGGGCGTATCATCATTTCGCCAATCATGGGCCATACTATTCATGGACCATAACAGGCCGTTAATAGGCCGTATTTGATAACTCTATGAAAACAGCCCAACTAGTTTTATTTGACATGAAAATGGCCCAACGTATTAACGGTTCGCAAACGGGCCGACTGTAACGATGGGCTGAATTTGGCCCACAAGCAGAAAATGACAGTAACGGGCCAAATGTAACCAAATGCTACAAATGAGCCCAAGAATCAATGGGCCCTGAGAAGGCCGAAAGACAACTTGGGCTAGAAACGGCCCAATGGAATAACAGGCCGTTAATGGGTATAACGTGATACACTATTCATTACGGGCCAGTTTCACCACGGGCCGTTAATGGGCCAAGAGTTACAAAGGGCCTCATATGGGCTGAAAGAAGTCATGGGCCACACATGGGCCGGAAGTTAAAACAGGCTGGAATCATATTGGACGGCCCAGATGACGCTACTGGGCCTAATTTGGATAGGGCGTAACGGGCCCTGCGTTAGCGGGCTATAGATGGGCTATCTACAAACAGGCTGTTAACAGGCTTTCCGTGGGCCGGCCTGCCACCTTTTGACCAAGTAAAACAGGCTGGCCTTTTCACAGGAATGGGCCTCTATTGGGCCGTGCCACGTGTCGCCGTATCATAGGCGCCTTCGGTCCAATGAGCGGATGACATCTGTCCCAGTGGTGAGCCGACATGTGTTTCCTCCAACCAATGATGATTTTACACGTGGAAAATCCCCATTGGCCGGGGCTGTTAACTGGTTATCGGATCCCAAACCCGGCCCGATAGCTTAACGGTGTTCCATTACGGTGGATGCCATGTGTCGGTCACCCTTGACGAAAGCACTTCTGTGATGCGCGATTTATCGTCATGGAAGTGGACACTTCCGTGATGATAATTTTGGTAATGTCATGGAACACTTCTACAACAGCACAGGTATGACTATCTAGATTCTGTCATAAATTTGTCATGGATGTATATGCATGACAAAAAATGCGACCTACTGTGACAAACACGTATCATCATGGAAGTGTATTTTTTGTAGTGTTGGTCCATTAAGGAGGTGATCGCACGTTGAACCAGGCAACCGGACTATATAGTTGTAACACTTTCACTTAGCCATAGGAGTTTAATGGTGGGGCTAATATGTAGCCCCTAGTACTTCCGCGTGCATTCGGATAGGGGCGCGTATGTACGTGACCGGGAAATGGTCCTTCGTTAATGCGGAGGAATCCTATAGATTCCGATGAGTCTTCGAGTGGTTGACCAGTCTCTCGCTGTATCATGACAGTCAGTTTTCGGCTTTCTCTACTGAGGTGCTCATCCGCAATAACCGAGGCACAATCGCAGTTGTTCTCCTTTGGCCGCCTTAGCCGATAAAATGGAATGTAGGCAGCAAACCCAGGAGCCGGGCAAACCCAACATTTGACCAAAGACATGATTCGGAGCTGATGCATATAAGGCCAAACTCGCGACGACGAACACTCCCGAAGGTATTCAGACTTTATAACATATACTGGGCTAAGCAACGCCCTTGGATATGAACCCTGTATTTCCAGGTACGTGCATTGATCTGTCATGGCGAAATGCCTATAACGCCAGTATCCGCTGTGGGTGTATTTAATGCCCACGGGATGTCCAGCACCAAAAGACAGTAAAGAAGGTTTACACAGGGGCTTAATCTAAAGAGAAACCTTTGAGCGGGGCCCTGCTGCACGTCTGTGCCTTTGTCTCCGTTGTGCCGTATCCTGGAAGGGTGTCGCACGAATAGTGTCTGTAAAAACAAAAACTCATGTAAAAGAGTAAGCGTGCGAGAAAATGGTTATTCTCAATGGATGTTAGAAATATGAGATATTGGCCTATTAATAAGGCAAGCCGAATTGTGGGCTTTATTACATGTTTGCAGCCCCTAGTACCATTTATGGGGATATATGTATGGCACCCAACTCAGGTTTATCCGGGCTGTTGTTGACGGTGGTGCACTGGACTCGTCTAACCGTGTCCGTGGTCTTAACGACCGATCATGCGTTCTGATGGGAGAGGCCGCTAAGTGTCCGACTACGAGAGCTTCTGCATACTGCTCTATGTTTCTGCTAACAATTATGACGCCACGTGGACCGGGCATCTTAAGTTTAAGGCAGGCGTAGTTTGGTACTACATTAAAGCAAGCGAAGGTCGTTCTTCCGAGTAATGCATGATAACCGCTGCTGAAGGGCGCGATGTCGAAGAGTAGTTCCTCGCTTCTGAAGTTGTCGGGAGAACCAGATGTCGCGTCTAATACGAGGGAGCCCCAGCAGCAGGCCTCAATGCCTGATATCACTCCTTTAAAGGTGGTGTTACTTTGGCTTATTCTGGATGGGTCTATCCCCATCTTGCGGACGGTGTCCTGATATATCAGATTAAGACTACTGCCACCGTCCATTAGGACTCGAGTAACATGGTATCCGTCAATTATTGGGTCGAGCACGAAGGCAGCCGATCCTCCGTGCCGGATACTGGCCGGGTGGTCCCTGTGATCAAAGGTGATCGGGAAGGCCGACCAGGTGTTGAATTTGGTGGCAACGGACTCTATGCGAGTTGTGTGGACCATGTTTACTGTTTTGACTTCTGGTGGGAATATTTTCTGTCCCCAGTGTTCGGCTGGCGAGGCTCATCCTCGTCTTCGCTTGGCGTTTCCCTTCCCTTGTGTTTGGCGTTTAACTTGCCGGCCTGCTTGAAGACCCAACATTCTCTGTGAGTGTGATTTGCAGTTTTTTCGGGGGTGCCATGGATTTGGCACTATCTGTCCAGGACTTTATTCAGGCCAGACGGTCCTTCTTTGCTGCCTTTAAATGGCTTCTTTCTTTGATCGGGTCAAGAGCCCCTGAATCCGGCATTGACCGCCGTGTTGTCCGGACTTTCTTCATTGTTCCGACGCTTGTTCTTATTGCGCCGTGAATTCCCGTTGCCATCTCGAATTTCGGATGTGCCTGGGTCACTGGTGCCTCTACGGGACAGCCAACTGTCTTCGCCCGCACAAAAGCGGGTCATAAGGCTGGTTAAGGCCGCCATCGTCCTTGGCTTTTCTTGGCCGAGGTGTCTGGCCAGCCACTCGTCCCGGATACTGTGCTTAAAGGCCGCTAGGGCTTCGGCATCCGGACAGTCGACAATTTGATTCTTCTTAGTTAGAAATTTGTTCCAAAGCTTGCGGGCTGACTCTCCGGGTTGTTGTATTATGTGAGTTAAATCGTCTGCGTTCGGAGGTCGAACATAGGTCCCATGAAAATTGGCCTTGAAAGCGTCCTCAAGTTCCTCCTAGCTTCCGATTGAATTTTCGGGGAGGCTTTTCAACCAGTGACGAGCTGGCCCTTTCAACTTGAGGGGAAGGTATTTGATGGCGTGGAGGTCATCCCCAGGAGCCATGTGGATGTGGAGGATAAAATCTTCAATCCAGCCACCAGGGTATGTCGTTCTGTCATATTCCTCTATGTTCACGGGTTTGAATCCTTGTGGAAATTCGTCATCCAGCACCTCATCGGTGAAGCACAGAGGGTGGCAGCCCCTCTGTATCTGGACATGTCACGGCATGCTGTCGGCTGTTGTTGCGTCCGGTGTTGAGTCCGAACTGGTATTCAATCAGTGTGATTGTTTTGGTGACCATAATCCCGCATCACAGCATGTCCTCTAGATCCGTAGATGGACCTGGCCGCACCGGCCTTTTTGTCCAGGAGCTCACATAAATCATGTGCGGCGTCAGTGGCTGCTCTATCGCGGCCATGAAGTGGTTGGTCCGGCCAAATGGCCGTATTGTTCTTTGGCGGAATGGGCTCTGCAGCCTCATCATCGAATTTGGGCAGCAGCTTGCGTTTTGGGTAGCTCTTTGTGTTGCGATTGTCGCCACATTTTCCTTTAGTGTCTAGCACCTTATTCCATCTTTAGTTGAGCGTATCCTGCGTGGCTTTAAGCCTTTGCTTCTGCTTCTTTAGGCTCCTCGCCGTGGCCATAAGCCTTCTGCAGAGGTTATCTTGTTCCAAACGTTTTTCCGGGATGATGAATGCATCGTCAACCGGACTGTCCTCCTCTCCGGAGGGAGTTTGATGAGTTCGGCCCTCGGGATCGCTGTGATCGGGCGTCTGTTCAGCGTGGCCTGGCTCTTCTTGCTCCATCACTGGGTTCATATTGTTGCCTTTGGAGTCAACCGGAGTGTCATTTTTCCTTGCACTCACTACTAGGGAAAACCTTATACACAGAATCTTAGCAGCAACGCGGTTTAAAAACAAACGCTACTGCTAATTAGCAGTAGCGAGCTTGAGGAAACCGTGCTACTAATAACCCGATAGTAGTAGCACGGGTTTTTACCCCTCGCTACTACTAAGTGATTTCCACCGTGCCTCCCGGGACCTGTCGTAGTAGTAGCGCGGGTTATAAACCCATGCTACTACTAAGTCGATAGTAGTAGCTCGGGTTATAAACCCCACGCTACCACCTGCATCTGCTCCCACCCCACCAACCACTCCACCGTCCACCCACCCACGTTTATCAAAAAAAAAGTTCCACCCAAACCTCGATCCAAATCCCCTCCACCGCCGGCCTTCTTCCACCTCCTATCCTCTCCCAATCCACGAGTGTGTGCAGCCCCGAGCGCTGCAGCCGGCCGGCCAGGCCTCCACACGACCGCCGCCACCGCCACCCTCGCCCCTCCCCTCACTAGAAGACGACGAGAAGAGAATAGGTCAGGCGGCGGCTCTCAATCCGAGATCCGCCAAGGGCTTGGACCTAGAGATCCACATCCACGGCCGACGGCTAGGACCTGGAGCTCCACCTCCATGGCGCTGGCCGCATCTCCCCAATCACGAGCGCGCGCGCCTGGACAGGACCTCCATCTGTCCGTCTGCTTCCGCTCCGTTCGGCCAACGACGCCATGGCCGCCAAGGTACTCTCTCGATCTACTTCCCTTTCCCTTTCCTTTTTTCCTTCCCTTCCCTCCCTCATGCGCAGCCAGCTTTGGTTTGCACAGACGTACACTCACACACACAGTAGTGTTGCTGACTTGTTTTGCATGAGGCAGCAGGCGAGGTGAGGTGAGGCAGGAGAGGACTACCCTGTTGTGTTCATGTGAATATCATTATACTGTCGTGCGGTAATTTCATAGCGGATCAATGTGTTGGATGATGGATCAATCTCTATATATCTGCTGTTGAATGGCTGCCCTATGAATGGTTCTACGCTCTGCGATGAACAGATCATTGCGCGGCATGGCTTGTCGGCCTGTTCATGTAATGAGTTGTTGCTTGCCATAGCATATAGATCACTTATAAATGAAAATGGTCGATTTAACTCAGTTCAGTCCATTTTAACTCAGTTCATGCAATGTGTTTATTTTATCTTAATTCGGCATAGCATATAGAGGTTTATGTCTGGCCTATTCATGTAATGTGTTTATTTTAACTCAGTTCAGTCCATTTTATTTTTTGCAGATAACGGATTGTAAACAATTTTGAGTTGCCCACAAGACAAATAGAGATTTGGAGTGACAATTGAAGCCGACACAAACTGAAACTACCACAGGTTGCATGTGAAAATCTACCTTATGCATATATTCATTTTTCTTAAGTTACTATTAAGAAAAACTCAAATATGAAAAAATCCACCTTCATTTTAATATTCTGCACAATATTGGATCATAGTTCACTTGTCATTTTATAGTTGTTTGCTTCGTGCTATTTAAATTACATATTGTAGTAAACTGAAAGATGCTCTTGTCTGGTCCTTGAATAAAATTCCACTAGGCCTATGCGCCATTGGACGGGGGTCATCCTCCTGTTCTAAAAAAATGCACAGTTGGACTAGGTTTCCTTTTGTTCAGTTAGAATCTTGATGTTTTGTTCCCCCTATAAGTTAGCTAACTTCCCTTTTCTTGATGAAATTGTCAGGAGTGATGGTTTCTTCATATGTAATTCTATCAGAGATATGTTCGATGTTCATGCAGAGCCATGGACCATTCTATTCTCTATGATCCCGGCGACGGAGGCTGCAAGAACGGAGCCGATGGCTCCGGCCAGCGAAGGGAAGGCAGATGGCGAGTGGGTCAATGTATTTGGGTGAGGAAACCATGATGCTCTTCTTTACTTGTTTTTTGAGGAAGCTGTAGCCTCCCGCATGTGCATGGTAGATTCAGTTGTGCAAGTGGGTAGTATCTTGATTTCCACTGGACATGTTGCCAAGGAGCTGAAAACAATTGATGCTTTGCATAGGTTCATGGCCCTGCCATGTGCTTGCTCATGTCTATGTCCATGAGCAACAGCAAAATCAATCATTTAGTAGCATATCATCTTAGACCTTAGTACTTGCCCTAGTAACTGGATATACCGGACTCTATAGTGCTAGTGCACTTTTATTTTTGTTAAATTTGTACACCCTGCCTGAGAAAACAGTAGCCGGCACTTAGCTTTTTGTTAGTGCCTTATATAGGATGCACTTCCTCTATTACCGGACGACATCCACTAGGTTGATGATCCTAAACAGCCTGGGAGAGTGAATGCTTCAATGCTCATCACATACGTGTATGTAGAGTCTGGACTAGTTCATAATCTGTTTTCAACATTTGTACTACTAGATAAGTAGTAATTCTGAACAACTTTGTGGCTTGCAAAAACCAGATTGCAAGTAATTCTTAACATCTTTGTAGCTTGCAAGAACATACTTGAAATCAGTTGACACATGACCCCCGCGAAAGAAGGCACTGATTAATGCTAATGATTTAGTAACTACAAATTTCTGTATTTTTCTTTGCCTTGTCCCGCCCAGCAATGTATTGTATTTGTCTTCCAAGACTGAACTTGGTGCCAAACATTGCGGCGCGAAGTAAACACATCACCCTGCCTGATGTGGTACTATATATAGTGAATAACCTAACAAGAAATCTGCTAACACACAAAGTAATTTAGTTCACATATGCATTTCTGTGTTTCTTTTGGACTTTATGTTTTTCTATGCATTTGCCAAATCTATATATTTAGTTTGAATAAGAAGTGAGGAATTAAGCATATATATTCGGCATGAGCCCCTTTAAATTGCTAGATGATAAGGAATGTTAACTTAATGGGTCTTGTGAATTGTAATATACTATTTAGTTTAACTGATGCAATTTGCGTACTAACTAGTTTTCACTTTCCCGACATGGGCGCAGGGGTGATCGATGGTGACTAGCGTGGCCCGGTGGGCGTTGTGCTCTTCAACCACTTGGAGGCGGACTTTGCTGTGAAGCACGGTGGCCACGTCGAACAGATGAACATCCAGTTGATTTTGACACTGGAGGTCTTCGAGGTGGAGGTCCTCGACGCCATCGTCCGGGGGAAGGAGGATTCGGGTACATTGGCGTCTGAACTCCAAGCCTTGGTAGATATATATAGAGAAGTGATTTGTTTAGGTTGGTGGTGGACCACTAGGGGAGGTACTTCGATGATGGTTGTGTGTCTGATGTTAAATGGAATCCTGAGATGGTTCTATGACGTTGGTTTGCTTTGCAATGGACGTATTACGATTCATGAATACCACATCTAACTTTTATTTTTTTTATTCCTAAATTGTTAGTAGTAGCGTGGATTAAAAGTGAGCGCTACTAGTAGTTAGGTTAGTAGTTAGGTTAGTAGTAGCGTGGGTGTTAGCTTAGTAGTAGCGCGGGTGCACCCGCGCTACTACTAGTCATTTAGTAGTAGCGCGGGTTTAGCCCACGCTACTAGTAACAATTAGCTGTAGCGCCTTATTGGTAGCGCGGCTGTCCG
The DNA here is from genome assembly GCF_018294505.1 of Triticum aestivum. NCBI lineage: Eukaryota > Viridiplantae > Streptophyta > Magnoliopsida > Poales > Poaceae > Triticum > Triticum aestivum. The sequence continues at coordinate 651,872,419 of NC_057804.1, forward strand.
CGCTGCTGATAGCCTAAAAACCCGCGCTGCTGCTAGCCTTTTCGCTAGTAGTGACTGTTATCGCTATTTTTACTGTGACTGGACTTAGAGCGGCGCTTGCGCTATCGTTTTGGCTTTTGTCCGGGGGGTTTATCCTCCTTTGTGTCCCTTTTGTCACCGTTGTCCTCCTTTGGTGTATCCACCATGTAGATGTCATATGAGGAAGTGGCGGTCCAGCGCCCCGTGGGCGGTGGTTCCAGATCATCCCCTGCATCGGTGTCCATACCGTCGATGTAGTCGGAGTCAAAATCAAGCATGTCTATTAGGTCATCGACAGTGGCTATGAAGTGGGTGGTGGGTGGGGGGCGATTTTCTTTGTCGTCCGCATCCCACTCGGGCCGGACATAGTTCGGCCAGGAATCTCCTAACAGAGAGAGAGACCTTAATGAATTTAGCACATCACCAAAGGAGGAGTGCTGAAAGATATCCGTAGCGGCAAACTCCATTACTAGAGCCCAATCGGACTAGATGGGCCCGGGCGCGCGCGGTTCGGGATCAACATCCGGACACAAGTCCGGGGGTCCGGTGACACAGATTCCCTTAAAGGCAGAGTCTGTGTTCGGCTCTACCGCCGAAGAGCATGCGGCCTCCATGGCGGGGCCCATCCACCCATCCTCGGACGACGCGATCTGTCCCGAATTTAGGTCCAGAGCAGCTGCAGGGGCGATATCCTGAATACTGTCTGATAGCAGATTTAGGTCGTGCTCGTCGTGACTGTTCGGCGCTCCTGATGTAAGCCTGAATCCGTCAAAGATCAAGTCTCCGCGGATATTGGTCGTGTAATTCAAGTTTCCGAACCTAACCTGATGGCCAGGGGCATAGCTGTCGATCTGCTCCAGATGGCCAAGTGAGTTGGCCTACAGTGCGAAGCCGCCGAACACGAAGATTTGTCCGGGGAGAAAAGTATCCCCCTGGACTGCATTGTTGAAAGTTGGGGAAGCCATCAACCCTTACAGCAACGACACAGAGGAACTCTCAATGAAAGCACCAATGTCGGTGTCAAAACCGGCGGATCTCGGGTAGGGGGTCCCGGACTGTGTGTCTAAGGCTGATGGTAACAGGAGGTAGGGGACATGATGTTTTACCCAGGTTCGGTCCCTCTCGATGGAGGTAATACCCTACTTCTTGCTTGATTGATCTTGATGATATGAGTATTACAAGAGTTGATCTACCACGAGATCGTAGAGGCTAAACCCTAGAAGCTAGCCTATGGTATGATTGTTGTTGTCCTACGGACTAAACCTCCGGTTTATATAGACACCGGAGGGGGCTGGGGTTACACAGAGTCGGTTACAGAGAAGGACATCTAACACCTGAATCGCCAAGCTTGCCTTCCACGAAAAGGAGAGTCCCATCCGGACACGGGACGAATTCTTCAATCTTGTATCTTCATAGTCCAACAGTCCAGCCAAAGTATATAGTCTGGCTGTCCGGATACCCCCTTATCCTGGACTCCCTCACCTATCTATTTACTTTTATGTTGAGTCATCACCCTCTTATTAAAAAGCACCCGCTGGAGAGCACCGCTGTCATTTGCATGCATTACTATTAGTTTATATTGGGTATGACTTGACTGGATCTCTTTTACCATGAATTACATTGTTTAGTCAGTCCTTGATCTTTAAAGGTGCTCTGTAATTATGTCTTGTGGTCTCAGAAAGGGCTAACGAGATACCATCTTGTTATATCATATTATGATTGTTTTGAGAAAGTGTTGTCATCCAAGTTTTATTATTATTGCTCGCTAGTTGATTATGCCATTGATATGAGTAAACATGAGACCTAAGTGTTATTGTGAATATAGTTAGTTCATAATCTTTGCTGAAAACTTGAACGCAGGCTTTACATATTTGCAATAACAAGAGCAAACAGAGTTTGTAAAAGTTTTTCTTTATCACTTTCAGTTTGTCAACTGAATTGCCTGAGGACAAGCAAAGGTTTAAGCTTGGGGGAGTTGATACGTCTCCGTCGTATCTACTTTTCCAAACACTTTTGCCCTTGTTTTGGACTCTAACTTGCATGATTTGAATGAAATTAACCCAGACTGACGTTGTTTTTAGCAGAACTGCCATGGTGTTATTTTTGTGCAGAAATAAAAGTTCTCGGAATGACCTCAAAATCTACGGAGCAACTTTTCAGAATTAATAAAAAATACTGGCGAAAGAATCAGCGTCAAGGGGCCCACACCCTGTCCATGAGGGTGGGGGGCGCGCCCCTGCCTCGTGGGCCCCCTGGACGTCCACCGACCTCAACTCCAACTCCATATATTTGCTTTCATGGAGAAAAAAAATCAGAGAGAAAGTTTCATCGCATTTACGATACGGAGCCGCCGCGA